>NW_007577906.1:401122-417483 GCF_000690725.1 Stegastes partitus
TATTTTTCAGGGTTAAAATTGAAATGAATACTTTTTTTTTCTAAAAATTGTGCTGAAAAATGTTTTGAATCCCCATATTTTCTCACCGTTTGCTGCATTTAGAAAAACGTACTTGTGCAGCAATATGAGTCTTTTTAAACACAAGCTGTGACCTGAACCTTTTCTAGTTGGACTGTTTGTATATCAGCTGCCACAGATCCCAGCGAGCCCTAAACACAAGGTGAAATAGCGTCACTGAGAGCAGCACGTAAATCCTCCCTGCAGCATCTTAGCAGTGAATAGTTGAGCTCGTTCCTCGCCGATACAGAGCGGCTAGATTACATAAACGGATGTGAGGGGCAGCAGAAGGCCTCGACCCTCCGGTAATGCAGATCACCTCTACACTTGACTCGGGCTCGCTCATTGTGTCAGTGCGAGCGAGAGCAGAGGTCCGGGGGAAGCAGCCTTCCTGGTCATCTTTAATTCATGCGATTAAATATGCAGGAGAAGCCCTCCTTGTACCAGCTGTTAGACACCGTTAGTAAGCCATAATTCAAGAGTTCAAATCCGAGCAAATTGAGGGCGAGGTCGGACAGAGCGCCGGCCGGAGAGGCATTATCCTCCAGCTGAGAGGCGAGAGGCAGGTTCAGTCAGGTGCAGCGCCGAGCCGAGGCTTCTTAATCCTCTGCAAGATAAAGCGACGCGCCGCCCTTAGAAACGAACGTACGGGAAAATAACGGCAGACAGAGAGTCCCGCTAGTTAGTTCTTCTCTCAAAGCCTGTCGTCATGCAGGGATGTTTTTATCACATCCACTGCTGCAGACTTAACCTTCAACCTCTGGTGTCATCATATAAACTGTCCTGAGCGTTTTGTTTACACAGTTTTACTCCTTGTAGCAACGTTTTTCACCCCAATATGAAGTCCTGCACCTCTATGGAAACGGAACAACCATGACTAGAAGGACAGAGAACTTAAGATTGTCTTCTGTGCAGCATGACACAGTTAAATTGTTTAATAAAAAATATAAACAAAAAAAAAATGGTGCAAAAATTGAAAAACAAAACACAAATATGTGTATTTTTATGCAGTTTCTGTGTAGCATTAAAATTCAGATTTTGCACTTCATTCTACATTTAAGAGCAACTAAATACGTTTACCTGGCGTCTGTCAATTTTCACATTTAACCCTCTGAATTTAGAGCAATTTCCGAGCTTTTCTCCTGTCACATTTTTTCGCTGCCTTCGCCACCACCGTGCTTTAATCATGATGCTGCCACCACCGTGCTTCACTTCACTGTGGGTTAATTTTTCCCTGCAATATAAAGTCCTGCAACCTTTCAGGAGACAGCACAACCATGACTCGAAGTAAAACCAACTCACAAAGTAGATTTTGTGTAACATAACATGCTTATAATGCCACAAATCCTTAAAAAAGAAAAAAGAAAATTTAATTTCCTTGATTATTTCATTAACAAAAATTTGAAAAACCTGGACACAAAGACTTCATTCTTGCAGAAGCTCACAGGTGTTACCAGTACTAGAAAAAATTATCTTAAAAAAAACAGTGACCGTGCACTACTTTAACTCTACATACTACTTAATAACAAATTTTAAAAATTAAATAAGTTTCTATATTTGTCTGCTATGTGCTTTGTGTAAACACAGCCTGCAGTTCAACCTAATTCCATCAAAACTCTTTTAATTTTTTACACATGACGCTTTGTTGTAGCCGAGTCACGAATAGCTTCATGGCTTTGACAAACAGCACAGAATTTTTTATTTTTTTTACCAAATTTGTTTCGCGCAAATGGTTTATTTTTGGTGAATTTTTATTTAGAATAAAGCGATCGCGAAGCTTCAGTTTTCCGACAGAACCGCACGTCACAGATGAAACGTTTAAGGACCGTTGACAATCGGACAATTCTCTCTTGTTTTTTGCCGATTATGTTATTAATTGGGGCTTGAAAGGGCGTCATACGAGCTCGTCGTGTCAATAATCTGCCTCGCGCGTGTGAAAACGGCATTTTTGTCAGCCCGCTTCAACGCAGTCTTTTTGTGTGTTTGTTTCAGTGCGCGTTAAGTCTGCGTCCGCCTGTGTGAACATGTACATATGTGTGTATACATGATTATCCGCATGTGCGTCTGCATAAATTTCCGGCTGTGAAAAAGCACCTCATTGACACGACGCGTCCGCATGAATATAGCATGTGTGCCGCGGTTATATAACACGTGCACGGAGCTCCCCCCCATGTGTGTGCGAGCGTGCACGTGCAGGAAATCACCATTTCAATATAGCTCTGATTAAACTTCCCCATTTACCGTTCTGAAAGTACACAGGAACCTTTTCTTGGCAGGTTGCCTCCTGCAGCAGGCCGGTGCCAAGCTCTTTGAAACCCAATCAGTTTTCGGTCCTCAGATCACTATCCGCTCCTTAGTCTCTCCTCGCCTCTCTCCTCCGAGATCGGCAGCTCGTGTTTCAGGCTTGTAAAAAAAAAAAAACGAGAGAGAGAGAGAGAAGAAAGAAAGAAAGAGGCCGGCGGTTGGTCATCCATCAACACAGCCAGCTGGCGTTGGATCAACACCCACCAAGTCCAGCAGACACCTGTTGGGAGTCTGCAAGGTGCAGCACACTGCAAAAAATAGACGAGACGTAGTTTCATGCGGAGGCTCGCAGAACAAACGAGAGCGAGCCCAGAGCAACACATAACCGCAGGTCGTTGCTATTTCAAGGATTTTGCACGTTTTGTTTTGCTAGCAGACGCAGCAGAATGTCAAATATGCATGAGATAGGTTACTACGATGAGTACGTTTGTCTAAAAATGCTTCATTATCATCAGCTGGAGCAGATTTTGTGACTAAAAATGTTCTCATATGACGGCTGCATGCAGTGAGGAACGCAGGATTTTTTGTTATTTGTAAGAATTTAGTTAAAGCAAATGGTAGAATTATGATAAATCTTAAAGTGCAACGTGATTTTAATGAGATATCACAATTTTATGCTGAGATTTGGTTAATTTTTACGAATGATAATGTGCTTAATGCAACTCATAATCGCAGTTTGTTGCTCTTTCATGGGTTTTGCATGTTTTGTTTTGCTAACAGATGCACCACAGTGTCAAATATGCATAAAACAAGACACCAATGTTGTCTTTTCTGACAGTTTTCTCCAGAGTTTGTCTTCAAAACTATCATCAATTAGAGCAGATTGTGATTTAAAAGATGTTCTTGTGTGGCAGTTAGTCACAGGCGACCCACTAAAGAGCTCCAGATTGCAACAAGAAATGCAAAATTTTAAGTTATTGTTAAGAATTTAATTGGAGCAAATGGTCTACCTACGGTAAATCTTTAAGCGCAATGCGATTTTAATGAAATATCGCAATTTTATGCTGAGATTTGGTTAATCTTTACAAAGGAAAATGTGCTTAATGCAACACATAATCACAGTTTGTCGCTATTTCAAGGGTTTTGCATGTTTTGTTTCGCTTACAGATGCACCAAAATGTCAAATATGCATAAAATAAGACACCAATGTTGCATTAAATCACCTTTTATGACACTTTTCTGCAAGGTGTGTGTCTATAAGATGCTAAATTATCATCAATTAGAGCAAATTTAGATTTTAAATCTTTAAGATATCACAATTTTAGGATGAGATTTGGTTAATTTACACACAGCCTGCAGTTCATCCTACATTTACTGTCGCAGTATGACACCAAAGGCCTCACAGGTGCATTAAGGTGTGCATTAGTTTAAGTTTTTTTCTGAATCTAGTGGCAGCAAACGCTTTATTTATGGTAAATGTTTAAATGCAACCTGATTTTAATGAGATATCACAATGTTAGGCTTAGAAGTGGTTAATTTTCAGACGTGACAGTTGAAAATCCCACGAATATTTCAGTTTTTACAGTTTCTGGTTGAGATAAATGGTGATATGTTGACTGACTTTTTTGTCCTAATCAAGCAGAAAAGCGACATTTTGCAAAGTTTAGTATGTTTATGTCTTTTTTTTTAGAGAAAACACAGAACACAAGAGCGACACAAGAAAGAAAAACAAAAACAAAAAAGAGATAGAAATTAAAATTTCAAAAACAACATGTAAAATTCAGTGATTTTGACGAGATGTCGCAATTTTAGGCTTACAATAGGTTAATTTTCAGACACAATTAGTTCAAGAACTGTCGGAAAATTGATGTTATGGTTTCTGTTTTCGATAAACGGTGACATTTCGATGTTTTACAGCGGCATTGTAATTATTATTTTTAAATTTGTACCGCTTTACACAATATTAGCACGAATATTTTGAGAATTTTGGGAGATTTTCTGCTTAATATTCACATGCACGGTTATTTATTAATCATTTTTTTTGTCCCAGATGAAGCTTCGCGTCATGATGATGCCGCCGCGCGATGAAGTTCAGTATGTTCTTGCACAGCGAGTCTTTCTTGGCAAACTCGAAAACACTACAGTTGTACTAAATTCAAGTTTGAAATGCTAAATTATCATCAATTACTCCAGATTTAAAACCTCAAAACTCACAATCAACCCGACACGAACACGTTGCACGCCGCGCCACAAGCTGAGGAGGAAAAAAAAAAAGCGATGCGTGGAGTGAAAGTGACCGCGGCGGCGACGACCAGGGGAATTAGAGGCAGAGCTTATCCCCGCGTCAGTATCAACACGTATAAGCCCGATGTTGCATTTCAACCCCAGAAACCTGCCGTCCAATCCATCAAAGCGCGACTCCCATCGACATAAAACCTCCCTCCCTGCCTGTATTTGTCTTCCTAATTAATTACTTCACATGCCACAGTATGTTTCTCAAATGATAGATGATGGAAAATTATAGCCGCGGTATCCCAGGCACAGCCGGCGGTAGATTTGTGCAGTCAGCTTCCAGCCTGCATTACCTGAGTAGATCTGGCAGCGTGCCTGAGCACTCAGACAGGACGGGACAGATTTGATGTCTGGCGTGTAAGAGGCTTTTTTAAAAAATGTTTCTAATGCCGGATTTAGTAGGTAAGCACAATCTGCCGTGTTCACCTATGTAATATTATCCAACGAGGACACGGCGGTAGAGAAAAAACACACCGGATTCATCAAGAGGCAGCATCTGGAATGTGAACCATGCAATCCCAGGTAGTTTTACATACGTATTTAGATTTCTTTCTAGTTTTTTCCAGCTAATATGAGAAATATGATCCGGTTTCTGCTTTGCATTTGCAGTTTTTCGACATTTACGAGCAACTTTACCTTCTAACATCCTTGAATTTTCACATTTAACCCCCTGAACTTTAAGCAAATTTGCTCCCGTCACGTTTTTACTCACTGTTGGCCTCCAAAATAAAGTCCTGCACCTCTATGGAAACAGCACAACCATGACTAGAAGTAGAGAGAACTCAGAAATGTCTAAAATGCAGCATGATGCAGTTAAAATGCAAGAAATCCTAAAAACAAGAAAACGAACGAAGGATTTATTTTATTATTTTATTTTTTAAAAATTAAAAAGAAACCAGAATCAACCTGTATATCATTTTTCAAGTTCCCAAATGTGTTACCAACCCTGGAAAAAAAGGTAGTAGCTCAACATAATATAGATATTTCACTGCTTCCATCTTTAATTTATCAACATATATTATATATTAAGCACAGCCTGCAGTTCACCCGAAACTCCATGAATTTTTCTGGCATGACCGTTGGTCGCAGCTGAGTCACTAAAAACTTTACGGTTGCATTGAAATATGCAGAATTTTTTGTTTTTTTGCAGAATCTAATTAGAACAAAAGCTGTATTTTTGGGGAATTTTTAAGTGATATAGGGTCGGATTTACACTCAGGAGTAGTTCAAGGAACGTCGGAATGTTGAAACTCCAACGCTTTTTACAGTTTGTGGCTGATAAATGGTGACATTTTGGCAATTTTGGGGGCAGAAAGTTTAACTCTCATGTGTGAAACAAACACTAAGAGGAATGTTTTAATGCTTATTTGTTATATTTTTCATTTCAGTGCAAGTTCAGCCTGTTTGTGTATATTTAGTCTTTTTTTCTTCTTCTCTCAGAGCACAGAAACGTTACAGCAGCAATAAACAAACAAATCGACAGCAGCCTCACTCTTCTTCTTCTTCTTTTTTTTTCCTTCTTCTATATAAATTTTATTCCCGATCAGTCGTACAGCCTAAGGCCAGGTTTTTAATACAAATTCCAGGCCTTTGATTCACATCGCTGTCCGGTTTTAATAATGCAGACGTGTTCGCGGGTGGTTTTTCGTCGCCCCTCCTCCTCGGGAAAAAAAAAAACGGCCTCCTTCCTCCTCGCGGCGATGTCGAGGCCGGACAGGAAGCTCTTCTTCACCGTGAGAGAAAGTTGAGACGGGAAGACCGGGAGCATGAGAGAGAGGGAAGGGGCTAGAAAAAGTTTTTCCTTTTTTTTCACGCTGGGAGCACAAAAGAGCATATTAAACACTAAAGTTTATCAGTCCAAATTAAGTCTTGAATTCACAGCTTCTTTAATCTTTTCACATCTGAAACCATTTCCTCTCCCCCCCCCCGCCGCCGCCCGCCTCCACGTTTCCTCCCGTTAAAACAAGTGAAATGAAATCGACTCTCCCCACGCTGGGAAAAAAAAAAAAAAACACACCGAGACACATCATAAAAAATTAATTACTCCTCTCAAACCTTCCCCCCACGTCACCACCACCCCCCAACACTTGTCTCCTCATTTCCATAAGATTCCTTTAAAAAAAAAAAATGTAAAATTCATTTAAAGTAAGTGGTGACGTTGTCTTTGAAGATCACAACAACTAACACGGATCAAAGCGGAGGTTCTGTACGGATGAGGGCCTGATTAGCATAATGAAATTAACTTAGAGACAAGAATCTCTAATAGGTGCAACAAAAAAACGCATTAACAATATTTAAGGGAAGTGCTGTTTGTGCTTGTAATACAACAATTATGGAACTTGTTTTCAATTAACACTTTGTTGATTAACTTCTTCTCTTTTTTTTTGCTTCGCTCACGTCGAGACCCTCTTTTTTTCGGGAAGCGTCATTTTTCTTTTTCACTTTTCAACTTGACACACATGATGATTCTCCGCCGCATTGTTTTTCCTAAATCGGGCCATGAAATCAATCCGAATTTGCATATTCACAGTGATAATTGCAAAGCTGGCAGATAGTTGTGCTATAATTGCAAACTAATGACTGCAAAATTATTTTTTTTTTGCAAGATATTGAAGGTTTTTTTTTTTTTTTTTGAGTGGCAGCAGCTCCNAAAAAAAAAAAAAAAAAGGAGTTCATCAGGAAATTTCCCTTTGAAATGACTATTAAGCGGAGTCACGGTATCTTTACTGTCGCAGCGTGGGATCTGTGTACGACAACATCCTGTGTGAGCTCTGGGCTTTAATGCAGCCTCCCTTTTTCCTGAAAGAGAGAAAATAGACTCCACGGTTATTAGCTGCAGCTGCAAAAATACCTGAGACGTCCCAGCTTTGATAACAGGAAGGTGAGACTTATCCAATTAGGGGGAAAATGACTGAGAGGTTTACCTAAATCCCTTTAGATTCCCCTTTTCACCGGCGTGAACCTCTGAACGTTCGACACAAGCGCACAAAAGGCCGAATCGACGGGATCAATGCGAAGGAAAAGCGTTTTTTTCTTTGTTTCTCTCTGATGATCGCATCCGGCCGATTGAAAGTTTTCCACCCACGGATGTAATGAAACGGGAAGATTGCGCTGAATGTGTGATTTTCCCTGAATGACGACGTTATTTCTGCAAAAACAAACGCGTCGATTTGGCTTTCTTTTAGCGCGGCTGCACGGTGTCATCCACGTGGCTGTGAAATTAATACAGCTAGTCAACTTTTAATACTTTAAATTTGATTTAAATTTAATCATTTAGCTGAGTTTGTGGGAATCTGGAAGCAAGATTTGTGGCCAGACGGTGCATTAGCATAGCATTAGCATTAGCGTGCATTAGCAAAAATAAGCAGATACGATCGATTGTGCATGTGTTTTAGAGAAGTAGTATAAAAGCAACCACAAGTCCACAAGTGTTGCTTCAAACGCTCGTCAACAAACCTTTAGTTCACTTAAAGCTGCAGTAGAAAGAAAATAAATACAACCCTCCTACTTAAGCTCCTCCCACTAGACGGCTACGAGCATATGCACATGCTCCAAGTATGCAAAAATAATTAAGCTGAAAGTCAAAATTCACACGTGGCTTCCCACAGAATTTAAATCATTAACTGTATGTGATAAATATGGATGTTTAGATATTCAAAACCGACCAAGACGTTCTGAAACTCAGTGCTTTAAGCATCACTTTAAGCCTTCATACAATTTAAATGTTTGAATTATATAAAAGTTCATCCCTTTTGCAGTTGTCACGAACTAGAAAAGTAGCAATAGAGACTGAAACTGTTTTTGTACCGGCTTGTAATTGTGTTTATTTCTTCTGTAAAGTTCAGCGTTTTAACATTGAGGTCTATGGGGGCTGCCTCGCTTTTGGAGAAGCCTCCAGTGGACGTTTTAGGAACTGCAGGTCCGGTTTAATGTTGAATTATTTGATCCTACTTTCACCTTTTGACTCTTCATGCACCTGCACCACTTGAATAACAAGAGAAGAGACCGAAGAGCAAAAAAAAGTCGGCGTTAGTTTACCGTGTTGGCTGCTTCTTTGTCATAGCAGATCGAATCAAATTAATATTATTCATATAGTGCGTTAAAAGCAACCTGAATTGACCAAAGTGCTCAAAGAAGCCTCAAGAAAAAAAATCAATGTGTAAACCAAAATAAATACAAAATACTGAAATATTAAGATGATTAGGAGCAACCAAAAGCAATTTGAACCCTGTATGTCTTGAGATTTTTCCTAAAAATGTCAATAGAGGAAGAATATTTAAGCGAAGTGCTCGAGATTGATTGACTCTACTCGACTAGCCAGGTAGTAAATCTGAATTCTGCTTGCACGATGAAATCTAATTTGCTTATTTAGATTATTTTGATGGGGTTTTTTTCCCATCAACTGAATATTTTGCATGATTTAAACTCAAATTTTTGTGTTAGCTGATTTAAAACTGAATGAAATTGGCTCAATAACTTAATAAAAGCTAAACAAATTAAAGCTAATACCGCTAAGTTGATGTAGTTTGTTGGTGGACCATCAGAATTCAAAAAGAGGCCTTCAAATGCAGCATTCCTGCTGGTTTCTTTGAGTTTTCAGGGTGGACATTTGCTCTTTTATCACTTCCTGTGCTGCTGAATCGATGCTTTTAACGTTTTGTTTGTTTTCGAGTTGCTGAAAAGAGCTTCGCCGCCTCTAAAGACGACCGGGGACATAATGGAGGCGAGGGGCAAGACGGCAGCCGTCGGATAAACCGCGAAGCAACAAAAGATCCAGTTAAACGAGAACCGGGCTGCGCAGGAACCCGACGCGAACACGGGCGATAAATAGTCGCCTCTTTGTGTTGTTTAGCGTCTAATCTGACCGGCGCCTCCCCTCGGTGGGAGTCGGGTGCATCCCCCGTCTTCCTGACAGAGAAAGGAGCGCCGTCCTCTTTAGACCTGGCAGTAATTGAAATAAATTACACGAGTGCAGCGTCGTTGTTATCTGCGGTTAGTTAACAGCACCTCCCTCCCGCTCGGGGAACTCAGGGATCCAGGGAGGAGGAGGAGGAGGAGGAGGACGGCGACGAGGTTCCAGTGACCCAGATTTAGTCTCCAAACATAAATAAATTATCACCCCACCGCCGCCACCGCCGCTATCCCCTCCACGCTCTCACACACTTTTCCCATGTTCAGAGTGTACCTTCAAAGTTGCAAATGGAATCTAATCACGGTGAGATTTGCTCACATTCCTGGGCGCTGGTCCTCATGCATTTATGCACGCCGGCTCGGAAACGTGCACATTATCTAAACAGGAACGGAGCGTTTTGATGACCTCCTGACGGGTAGTCTTCAGTTGCACCTTTTCTTATGTGAGAACTTCTGCATCTTTGCACCATTTTTGAGCACTTTACGAACTAGATTGCAGATTGTTTACCATCCCAGCTGCAGGAATCGATGATTTCCTGCCTGTTTATTGACCACGCTGCTGCTTTGGGAGTCATGTTTTAAACCTGAAACATATTGAAATATTACTGCAAAACCCACAAAACTACGACTACTATTCATAAAAACTGAACATCCTCTCTATATTTGGATGGTTTATTATCCTCCCAGACACCAACCGGCTCTCCTTTGCTAAGTTTTCTGTGTGTTGAAAGGATATAAAGCTGTACAACAAAGAATATCCTCCATATCGGAGCCTCGTTTACCCAAAAGACATGTTGTGTTAAAAAAAATAAAAAATAAAAAATCACCAAAATCACACCTTCTGTCATATCCAGAAACTGTAAAAAGTGAAAGAATCATCAGATTTTCCACTTTCCAACTGTCCTTGAACTACTCATCTGTGATGCACCACTCAATCGGAACACCAAATCTAACCTTAAAATTCTGATATAAAAAAAAAAATCACTTTATTCTATGTGTCGCATTAAAAAAATGGCTAAAAATAAACAGTTTGTCGTAACCAGATTCTGTAAAAAACATAAAAATTCTGCATTTTACAGCGAAACCAGGACGCTAACACTGTCTCATGTACAACTGATGGTTAAAAAACAAATATTCAATAAACTTCTCGGTTGAACTGCAGGCCGTGTACACAAAGCAGATAGGACACAAGTGTGGACACGAATAAAAAATGGAAGTAGTAAGAGATCTGTAGCATGTAGAGTCGGGTGTAGAGGTGCAGGACTTTATATTGTAGTGAAATGTTAATTAACAGTGAGTAAAAATGCAACAGGAGCAAAAGAACAGCTCAAAAACTGCTTAAAATAACGGATTATATGTGAAAGTTGTGGACAATTTGTATGAAAAGACACCAAATAAAGATTTTTAGTTGCTCTTGAATGTAGAATAAAGTGTAAAATGTGGGATTTACAGTACATTCCAGTATTTTTTAACACCTGTAGGCGTCTAGATGAATGTTATTCATGTAGATTTCTGTTTTTTTTGGGTGTTTTTTGCTAAATAAGTTAGCAACGATTAAAAATCATTCAATCTTCTGGTATGATTTATGGCATTCTGACTGCAGAAAAGACATGTTTATGGCGTCCATAGAGGTGCAGGACTTTATGAGGCAGTGAAAAATGAATCTACAGTGAGTCAAAACAGACGATTCGTATCGACAGACACTAAATAAAATAATCTAGCTGCTCTCGAATGCAGAATAAAAAGTAAAATGTGGGATTTACAGTAAATTCCAGTGTTTTTTTAACACCTGTAGACATTTAGAAGAATGTTGTTCATGTAGATTTCTGGGTTTTTTTGGGTTTTTTTTGCTAAATAAGTTACCAACAATTTTCTTTTTTAAATCTTTTGTTATGATGAATCACATTCTAACTGTGTCATACTGCAGGAAAGACATGTTTATGGTGTCCATGGAGGTGCAGGACTTCATACTGCAGTGAAAAATGAACCTACAGTGAGTAAAAACGGACGATTCGTATCGACAGACACTAAATAAAATTATTTAGCTGCTCTCGAATGCAGAATAAAGTGTCAAATGTGGGATTTCTAGTAAATTCCAGTGTTTTTTAACACTGTGTCGAAGAATGCTGTTCATATAGATTAGTTTGTTTTTGTTTAGTTTTTGCAAACTAAGTTACCAACGACTTTTTTTAAATCTAAGTTTTTAATCTTTTATGTGTGTCGTGCTGCAGAAAACACAGTTTCCACAGAGGTGCAGGACTTTATATATATACACATAAAAATGAGGCCACAGTGAGTAAAAATGCTCAGAAACAATGAAATTAGCCGTTAAACAAATGTTGTTTTTTTCTCGCTCAAACAAAGAGGAATCCAGGAAAAAGGTGTCCCAGCTGGTCCCCGTCTTAATCATCTCCCCTGAAATAAGACGAAACGAGGAAAATCGGAGCTGACACGGCGCTGGATTTATCCTCTTTACTCGCACTCAATTTGTTTGGAGAACGTCTTTGGGAGAACGGCGGAAAACAAGCTCGTAAAAATAAAAAAAAAAAAAAAAAAAAAGGAAAAAAGCCAAAGGGGGGGAATCTGAGCCTGTGCAGGAGTGACAGTGTTTCTAAGCAGGCCCGTCCGTGGTGGCGGCGGCGGCGGCGGCGTTTTTAAGAGCGTTCTCTGGCGACTGCCGTGACACTGCCATTCCCATGCCCTGTCGAATTCTTTCCTCAGATCCCAGGCATTTAAAACGGCTCCCTCCCTCCCCTGCGCCACTCAGGATGTAGCCAAAAGTCCACTGACCTATGTGGGAGTGGATATTTTGGAAGACGGCCCTGGCTCTTCCACTCTCTATTCCTGTCCTCGCACGTTCATTAGCCCGGCCTCCAGAGTCACTGTGTTTACATGCTGTTATCATTCCTCTCCTATCATTTTTCTTCCCCCTGTTTTCTTTCTTCTTCTCGCTTTTTTCCTTCTAGGTGGGGTCATCCGCTGCTTCATGTATGTCGCGTTAGAATAACAGTAATCAGCCAGCAGATTAAATATACATGTGTTGGTGCTGGAGAGGCTCCTCACAAACCAGCGTTAGCGTGTGAAAAAGGAAGCAGCACACGGATGTGTTTTATCTGATTTTCTGCTCTCGGATGCGTTCTGTCTGTAGAGAAGCAGGTAGTAAACATATTAGAATACATAAATAATCCAGTAGTTGTCCACTGTTGCAGTTTCGTTCCTTCTTTTTTGACAGTAAACTGAAAATCTTCACCATTTTCTTGGACGTTTTCTGGTATTTTATAAACCAAACAACTGGTCAGTTCAGGAAATGATTGATAGATGAATCGCAAGTGGAAATAATCATTAGTTGCAGCCTGATTGGTCTTTTGGTGATCGTTTATGTGTTAAAATACAAAATTAAGATGCACATTCTGTAAATGTTTGCTTAGTAAATCACCTCAAATGTCAGAAATGCAGCCTGCATGTATGTGTCTGTATGTATTTGTATGTATATAGTCACTGTATTGTATGCGAACAACATAAAACTAACAGAAAATATCAAAAATATGCAAATATTAAGAATGAAAACAATACATAAAAAGAAGCTACAAACTAAGCTGCTTTTAAAACCACTCATGTTGCTGCAGATTTCTTGATTTTGGGGCAAAAACAGCAGTTAAAAAAAGTGAGGATAGTGTAGTTTGATGTGCAGTCAGTTCTCTGGGGACGGATGTATGTATGTACAGGGCATTTGCTTGTTTGTGCAGCTTTTGTGTGTTTGCAGACGTCACAACATGCTACATGACACAAAACTTTAAGGATAAGCTGCTTGTACTGGCCTTTCTGTACTTCTGTGAACCAATCATAGTCGTCATGGAGGATCATCTTGGATTAATTGCATGGAGGCGAAAATCGCGATTAAAACAACTAATTTATAGTTAAAAACAGAAAAATGGTGAAAATCTGGCAGAAAGGAATAAAAAAGTGCTTTGTAAAGACGTTCATGTTTCATGTGGACATTGTTTTTTATGGTTAACATGTAAAATATTATGTTTTTACTGTGATTTTAATCGATATTATCTGTAAATGTGTGATGAAACAGGGAAAATCTGTAAAATACCAGAAAAATTATTTACAATTTTCCAACCCTTCATGTACAATATTTTTCATTTACATAACACCAAACATAATATTTTTAATATATAATCCAAAATGATCTCATTTTTAAAAATATAATATGTAACATAAAACGGAAATATTTTAGATGAATTAAATACAGTTTTTTTTTTTAAATAAATTTTTAGAGCAAAACATTTTTATACAACAAATTTTTATTTTATAGAAATACAGATTTTTGATGCGGACATTATTTACAGTTTATGCCTGTTTTTTTGTTTGTTTGTTTGTTTGTTTTAATTAACATGTTTTTTTCTTTTATTTTATTGAATATTATCTTTAATTTTTTTTTTAAGACAGGAAAAATCTTCAAAATATATATAAATTCTTTGCTCATTTAAGTAATTTTACGCTCAAATATTGTAAAAGAACAAATAGGCGTTTGTAAAAATACCAATTTTTCATGTGAACATAATTTACAGTTTAGCCTGTTTTTTGTATTTAAAAAAAAAAAAAAACATTAATCATTTATTTTTGTAATTTTACCTGATATTTTCTCTAAAAAATGTTTTTAAAAAGATGAGAAAATCAGTAAAAATAACTTGTGTAAATAATAAATTGTTCAACAAACAAGTTAAATAGTGACATCGTAGCCGGGCTGCCTTACAGAACAATCTAAACCCAGATTAGATCATGAAGTATTTCCGTGCCTACTCTGCTGAACGGAGGCAGTCGTGGAGGGTTTAGGAGCTTCTCCCCGTCGTCTTCATGTGAGCAGTCAGACTGGATCATGACGGATGCTGGAGGCCCCTCGGCGACTCAACGCCTGGTTAGTTTCATCTGCATGATGCTTCAGGTCGCCTCCATGATCCTCCGCAGGGCTTCTGGTCCTCGTTGTGGCCGTGATGCTGTAGACTCTGGCTTTCTTCAGCTTCCACAAAAATGTAGAGACGTCATGTTTCACAAGTCTTTAGTTGTTTTCCTGAAATCCACAACAAGCTCTGATCTTCTAGATGAAAATGAGATTGTTGGAGGAACGCTGCACTGTCAGGTCACTTACTTACAAACTTCTTTTCTCACCTGTGACGTTGTAGTAAAGCCTTACAGTTTGAAATTATCCACATGAGGATGCAGGAAGGAAGGATGGAGGCATAAATGGACAAGACTCACATCGTTCTTAGATTTAAGTTTCAGGTTTAGGCGCCAAAACTTTGGGTTAGGTTTGGGGAAGCTTCACTCTTTCAAAACGATATGAAGTACCTTTTTAAAGTTTGTTTACGCACCAAAATTACTTCAATGTAGGCAATTATATGCATAATTTAAGCTTTAACACGTCACCAGAAGCTCTGCAGTGACAGAAAGCTTTTTATTCAGATTTACCCTCTGAGTTCCAGGCAATGTCTGGACGTTCCTGTTGCATTTTTAGTCACTGTTGGACTCATTTTTCACTGCATAATAAAGTCCAGCACCTCTATGGAAACAGAACAAGCATGACTAGAAGTAGAAAGAACTCGGAAATGTCTTATGTGCAGAATGACACACTTGGAATGACATAAAGTATAAAAATAAGGGGGGAAAAGTAGAATTTTTTAAATTCATTTTACAAAATGTAAAAAAAAAATAATAAAAAAAATTAAAAAAAATTAAAATCAGCATGTCCAACATTTTCCCAAGTGCCCACAGGTGTTAGCAGCACTGGAAAAAATTAATACATTTTTTAAAATAACAGTGGCTCAACATACTGTAGATGTTTTACTGTTTACATTTTTAATTTGCTTCCAAACAGCATTTTGTTGTTCAGCCAACAACAAAATAATCTCAGAATTTTTGTTGCGTGGCCGTTGCTTGCAGCTCAGACTCTGATGGCATTTTATTTCTGCGAAAGGGCGTAAAATTTTTCATTTTTTACAGAATCCAGTTACCACAAACCGTTTATTTTTGGAGATTTTTTCAAAACGAGACAAACTTGAGTGATCAGATGAGACGCCGCGTTAAAAAGTTTGGACGGAAACGTTCTTATTTTGTTGTTTTTGCAGTTTCTGTCTGAAATAAATGGTGTGACTTTACTCAAAGATAGCATCTTTAAAAACCCTGAAACCGTCTGCGGGAATGTATGTGCTGTAAAGAGCAGCGGCGGCGGCGGTAATGACAGCCGGTTTAATTTCTGCTCTGACACATGTCTGACATTGTATAATTGAGTTTGTGTGAGCAGCCTGTTGCGATCAAACGCGTCTGCTGCTGGAGGTCAAGGTAGACGAATAAGTCTGTTTCTGACCAAGTCATTATTTACTGTTGATTCGACGGAGGGAAGTTTCCCCGAGCAGGCCTCGAGACTTTCACATTACAGCCCAGCAGAGGAAATAATGACCTGTAGGTGCTCAGCTGTTGGAAGGAAATTGGTGTTTCTTTCTCTCTTTTTTTTTTTATTAATATACTCCTCCATCCCTCCTCCTCCTCCTCTCGTCTCCCACAGCCTCTTACATCACTGGAAATGTTTGCTGCTGTTTCTTCTCTGGATCTCGCCGCCGTTTTCTCACCTTTGTTTCTCGTCCCTGTGCATACCGTTGCTGTTTTGGAGAAAGCCCATCACCGCCATCGCTGCAGCGTTCCCGTGTTTTTCTTTTCGCATGTTTGTTCCTGTGAAGGCGGAGCGGCGTGTTTTATGACGGTGACTTACACCGGGGCCTTCGTTCAGCCCAGTCTCATGACATTTTGCGGAATGAGCTCACGCCGCAAAAATCATCTCGTTCTCAAGTCGCTTG
>NW_007577906.1:418274-424990 GCF_000690725.1 Stegastes partitus
TACACTTGTTTTAAAGGTCAAAATGTATGTTAATACTTGTTTTCTGTTATTTTTATAGTTATTGAGTGTAATTTTACAAATCATTAAATATCTGTGAAACAACAGTTTAACAAATACGAACCAATTTTTCAAAAAAAATAAAAAATTCATAGTCAAACGATGCACAAGAACAAATTACTGCATGTTTAAAAAATACAGTTATTGATAGTTTTGGCCTGTTTTTTATGGCGAACATTGAAACTGTTTCCTCTGATTTTATCATCTGTAGTTTAAACAAACTAAAAAATCTGCAAAATAAAAGTCGATTGTGTAAAAACAAAGCTGTTCAAACTGTTAGCATCCAGTGCAAATCCACTTTTTTGGGAATTTTCTCAAACAAAGTGAAGTTTTTCGTGATTCTGGTGCATTTATGGACTTAACCAATGTGTTTGCTCGATTCCGACCGTCTTTGAAGGTATCAACCTGACAGCGTTTTCCTTCTTTCTTTTTTATTCCCCGAGCCTCCTGATTGTACTCCGGTCTTCGGAGGGGAGCGCTCGTGAGAAGAAAGCAGCGCGGCGGCCGTCAGAAGTGAAGAGGATCCGGGGCCCAGTGCAACTAATCAACGTATTACTTGTGTCACACCAGCTCACATCAACTTTTCTTGAAGCCCCCTCCGTCGTCTTTGAATGCCGTCCGGCGAGACCCGTGAAATATTCACGCCATTCCCGTTACCTGCTGTTTCAGTAGGTATTAAAAGAGGGGAGAAGTCGCCCTTTCATGTGCTTCTGACGGCCCGTCACTCGCTCGGCGGCACAAACGCTCGTAACGTCGGGCTCGCGGCCGACGCGACTTTTCATCGCCGCTAATCAAAATGAATAAACATGCATAATTGCGCAGAGCGGGGAGAAGTTAGGGAAATTCAGAGGGAATTTTCAATGCCCTATGAAGTATTAAAACGAAGCTTGGCCTCATTTTTTCTTTTCACCTCTTCCTCTTCTTCTTCTTCTTCCCCACCTAGCTCTCGGGTCCGACATGTATATCTCTGGTTTTCATCACGTGTGCTTTGCTCAAACACACAAACCATTAGGACAAAATATTTACTTTTTCACAGACGTATTCCCGTACTTCTGCGAACTTTGATATTCCCTTTGATTTCCAGCGGCCCCCCCTCCGCCGCCTCCTTTAGACGTGTAGAAGTTTAAGAAATCTGCGGGTTTGATGTGATTTTTCCCGCCTTTGTACATCATAGGCAAACATGAAGAAAAAAAAAAGAAGAAGAAGAAGAAGAAAAAAAAAAAGTGCGTTAACAGACAGGCAACGAGCTCGGGCAACAGTGGGGAGCTAAGATTGACATGTTTTTTTATTTTGACAGCGCTCACCCTCCCTGCCCTTGGTTTATGATCATAAATAGTGCATGCTGCTTATTAGGAGGCTGCTGCCACGATCCCAGCTAGTGAGTGTGTTGCTCGCCGGTGTTAGCAGACAATTTGCCAGTACACATGTGAGACATTATTAGTGTTTCCCTTTCATCCCGCGGCTTACTCTCCCCTCTCCCGCTTTTTTTTTTTTTTTTTCCCAGTCCTGTGCCATCCATGCAAAGCACTCTGGGATAGGTTCGCCGATTCTGCACGCCGCTCGTCATGCGGCTAAATTTGATGGGAAAAGCGCATAATTTGCCTCTTCTTAGATTAAATCTAACTAATGTGATTATGTGGCACAGACACAGGAGTATGTGCAAGCACACGGGCGCACAAAAGCCGGTATGATGACAGAATTTCAAGATGTTTCGCGTAGCTGAGAGGGGGGAAAGGAAAAAAAAAAAAAGAAAGACCGGTGCTTTTTAAATGCTGCATGGAGCAACATCTGGCTCCAATTACCCACTGTGAGGTAGGTGCTCTATTATAAAAGGAAACTCAAAGGATTTCCTCTCTTAAAATACACGTTATCCCTTAATTCCTGCCTAAATTACCACTTAAGCGAGGCCTGTAATTCATAAACCCCCGGTAGTCCAGGTTCGCAGGCTGCAGGAGGAACTAAACTCTGTGTCACCTTGACCGTGGAGGTAGCCGTCCTTGGAGAGGAAGCAGCGGCGGCGGCGGCGGCGCTGGCGACATGGGCAGGGCGAAAGAGAGAGATTAGTGGCGTGGTCGCACCTCTCCTCCCCTCAGATAGCGCCCCGCTGGTGTGGCGAAAGAGGTGAGGAGGGACGTAATGGCCGATGGACCCCGTCTAAAAGGATGTTTTGCGAGAGGTGGGAGAGGAGGTGGGGATGGTGCGAGGTTCTCGGGGCTCCCGGGGGATAGATTTGCGAGTGGAGATAGTCCGATTCACCTCTCGCTGACACTGACGCCGGGGGCCCGGGGCGAGCAGTCAGCCGGTGGTCAAGGCGAGCGACAACCTCCCCGCTACCTCTCCGGGAAGCACGGAGGGAAGGTTTGGGGCGGAGAGGTAATTCCACGCGAGGTTCTCTCCGGAGGCTCGCCGCCGTGTCACCGGGTCAGAGCCCAAGTTTTGCTGCAGAGAGTCGATTAAAAGGCAGCGAGGAAGTAAACAACACTAAAACTTTACTTTTTTGAACACCGCTGCAACAAAAACATGCAGCTCAAAGCACAGAAATCAGAGGTCGTGTTCGAGGTCAACCTAATCGAACCATTAAATAACCATTATCAACGCATATATGTGGACCAGCACCTTCTAGGAGGCAGAGAAGGTTGTAAACAGACTGAATAAGTGCATGAAAAATCTCTGAAAATGGAGCTTTGTTTTTGTTTTAACCCAAACTTTGGTGTTTTTCGACACCAAACCAGTCGTTCATTCATTCATTCAAACTTTATTTAATCCCAGTAAGACGATCAAAGATGTCGGCACACAAATAACAAACTTTCACAGCAATAAAATATTAAAATAACAAAAAGTACAAATTAGAGCAGCTGGACATGAAATGAGATGTAATTAAAAATCCGTTTTCTCTACTTTTGGGACTTAAAATCAGTGCTTGATGTAAACACAGTGAAAAGAAAAGTCAAAAACAAAACTATAATAATGGTCGGATAAGTTTGTCTCGCCCCTCCATCGACCCCACCAGCCTCCACATGAGGGTTTTTGTGTAAAATCAGGACTCCACCTTCGTTAAATGAGGTGATAACAGCCAGCTGAGCCTCCTGGAAGCTGGAGAAGGTTCCTACTGACTTTAGCTTTTTTTTTGGTTTATTTTTGCAGCGACAGCACATCATTTAAAACAATCACACCAGAGTTAGCTTCAAGCTAATTTGCATCTGTTGTCCCGGAACAGGTACACAAACAAACGACCGCAGCACATGAAACAATACAAACCCTAAAAGTCCATCAGTCTGAGATAATAACACTGATTGAATGGTATGAAAACATCCGAAATGGGTTTGATTCACCCCGACTTCAGTGGAAATTTCAGCCGCACACATGTTCTTTTAATTTCAGCAATCAGGCCGATTGGAAATCGAAACACGCAAATATCTGTAAACACGGCAAACTGGGACAACGTGTGTTTACGGTTCACATTCCTGCACGTTGGTGGATTATTAGCAATTTCTCAGGTGTGTTGACTCTCTGTGTTTTAGGTAATGTGAGTAAACTATCGACTTGTTTATCAGTGAATGATTGTTAGCGAGGCAGCAGGCGACCAGAGCTGATACTGATTATTGGTAATCAAAGAGACCGATAACCGATATTTGGAGCCGAAAAATGAAAATGTTCAAGTCAGATTCGAGAACAGAACAAACTCCAACACAAAACTTGATTGAAACGCATTTGTTTTATACATGTTTAGCTAAAAAAGAGAACTTTCCAGCATTTATCTACTAGTAATAGACTGTAAGTATGACTATTTGTGACGTGTAACCAATAAAAATTTGCACATTTTGAGATTTGACAAAACATAACAACACTGATCATTAAAAAAATCACGAAGAATGTCTCTCTGATTAACAGATCAGATCTAATATTCTGCATTTTTCTGATTTAAGGTTGATAATAAGTCGATACGTACTGTTAGGGGCGCATGATACACCAATATGCATCATATTTAAAGTCAAATATTGACATAGTGTTCCCAAATTAATAGCAATAATTATTTGTTGATGCTTTACCATAACAAGAACTTACTGTTTCTACCTCCCTGCACTTGTTTTGGGTGTAATTCATCTACAAGAAAGCGATAAAACACATGATTAGCAATGTTAAAGATGAATTTGACGGATATAATATTGTTCTTGTTGACCTGTCCATCCACCCAGACCTCCTCCCTATGCTTCTTCCTCTGAAAGCATGAAACATAATAATGGGTTCACGAAAGCAAACAAACTGGGAGACAGTCTGAGCAAGTCCAATGTTTCGTTGAACCATCCATCCACCCAGACGTCCTCCATATAATTCGTCCTCTTAAAGCATGAAATAAAATATCGGGATCAAGAAACCAAACAAACTAGGAAACAGTCTGAACAAGTCCAACGTTTTGCTGACCCATCCATCCACCCAGACCTCCTCTTTATGCTAACCCTCCTTTCCTTTTTTTTATTTCCTGACACTTCTCTCAGACAAATATCCACATTAAGCCCCAAATTCAGATTATTTTTCTTTTGCCTAAAATTGTCAAAACAGCTCTGAGGCATCTTCCATTCAGACCAGATCGGAAAACGTGGCTACCCACTGTAGTACATTCAGAACTGGGCCACAAGTAAGAACCATAAATGAAGCAGAACAATATGTTCTGCCAGGATTGTATCATACAAAGCCTGACATGTAAAATATGTAATATACACTATAAATATATATGTGGGGACGTTTTACAGCCGAAAAAGAAATCTCAAAAGCTACAGTGGCCTCGTTTTTTTTTAATTATTTTTTTTCATATTATCCATCAACATGGAGTGGAATGCGAAATAGATGTAAGAGAAACAAACAAATCAGGCAGAGTCAGAGTTTGGATTGATGTTGTATATTTACACACGACTGAAGCCATAATTATCTGTCACCTGAGGTCAATGTTTTAAAAATGCTCTAAAGTCTAAATATGAAGTCCTTGGCTCTGGGTGACACAGACAGCGGGTGAGATAACTTATTTTCCTTGAATGCTTCTCAGAGGGAGGAAAATGAACCGTAACCCTCAAACGCAGCTCCTGGACTCGGCTCATTCTTTTTTTTTTTTTTTAGAAACCAGAACGTGTCGAAGGCTCTGTTAACATTTTTCCGACCTGGAATTTTACTGACCCAGGAGTCCTGACTGAGCAGGTATTGGCACACCGCTGGCTGATTTCACAAGGTTTTGGGTGGATTTTTAATTTGTGGAAACATCCGTCTCGACCTATAGTCCAGCAACCGCAGGGGAACATCGTCTCCAGAAATCTGCCCCAACCCTGTTATTAAGTGGTAATTCAAACAACTCATTTATTTCATCAGGAACTGCCCAGAAAACACCGAGCTGATGGAGTGTCTGCTCTTAAAGGAGGATTTCTTTCTTGGTTATACGACCTACATTTTCATCTCGGAGCAGTTTTAGCGCACATATAAGTTGTTTATCTGAGCTGTCTTAAGGGTGTGAGATGATGGGATTCGCCGCAATGTCGACACAATTCTTCTGGTTTTGTATTGACGACTGGTCCAAAAGAAGTGCCAAGACTACTTTGAATAAGAGTCCTCTTCATTTCCTGCGATTTAATTTGCAGTTAGGTTCAAGTGGAGCGTGGAAAGTCACTTTTGGTCTGTTTGTGAACACCAGTTTCAACGGGAGGGACTCACATGCACGACATTTCGTAAAAAATCTAAAATAAACTGTCCCCTGACCCCCTCAGGATCAGCTGATTTTTTATGTACGGTAACTTAAGTATGTTTAATCAAGATGTAGAAAGTTTTTTGAGTGTTACAGGCCTTTAAAGTTAATTCTGGTGGGTGTAAACTTTTTCATTTGCGCTACTTTTTCGAGCATTTCCATAACTTAATACATCAAAAAGAGGTAGACATGAAATCTTCAGGGATGACAAACACATTCGAGCATCCTTTTTAACCTACATTTACTCTACATACTCAAAGTTTTGCGAACCAAAACAAACCTGCTTGCGAACCAAAACAAACCTGCTTGCGGGCCGGTAAATTGAAAAGGTGTCATAATGACGCTTCATGGAACTCCTTGGATCCCGAAAAGTGGAAGAGGTCCTGAGCTTCGGTGCGACCTGAGCAGCCAGAGTTTGTTGACTCAACCGTCTTTTAAATCACTTCTGAATCCCACTTTTATGGACTTGCTTTTATGTGTGTATGTTTTATTCATTTTTCCTGATGCCAGTCTTTTTATGTGATGCTTTTATGTTTGTTGCTTTGCTTTTATGTTTCTTGCTTTGCTTACATTACTCTTTAATAGGGTCTCACTTTTTTTTTTTTTTTTTTTACTACTTGTTTGCTGTGCTCCGTCTCAAATCCGACAGGAATCTCTTCGAAAAAATTAGAGACAGCCAGAAAATGAACTGCGAGCGTTTTATTGCAACCTATAGTTAAATTTCATTGTTTCAGGGGAAAAGGGGGGTAGGGAGGAGGGCGGGCTGGATGGATGGGTCAACTAAACACTGGACTTTACCATGTTCAGACTGTCTTTGTACAAATAAATAAATACAGAAATAAATAAACTGCACTTAGTTTATTGCAACCTGTAGTTTGTTTTTACTGTTTTAGAGGAAAAGGGGTAGGGAGGAGGTCGGGGTGGATGGATG
>NW_007577906.1:425914-429034 GCF_000690725.1 Stegastes partitus
TATTTCTACACATTTGCTTAAGTCAAAGTTTAAATTGAGGAGTTTTAATAAAGCTTTTTATGTCATTTTTTTTCTTCTTTCTCAAAGGATTAAAGTGCTGTCTCCGCCACTGTACGTTACTAATTGGATTCAACTGTGCAACATTTAAGAAATGATTCTCTTTAATGTTAACGCCGGCTGTATGCACCGTGAATACAGAGCGGCGCTTTAGAAGTGCAGCGATTCTGCTCACTTCTCTCTCAAATTTGACTCGGCCAGCATTAAAGTTGCATCATAAACTCAACTTCTCAGACGAGCGTTAACTTCCCAGCTCGTTGATGTCGGCGTTCACCTTTTTGCAGCGCGTTGCCGCCTGCCTCGGTGAAACACCGCGAACCGGAGGGGATCCTTCTTTAACAGGACAGTGCGGGTCTCTGGGAGTCTTTTGGGGTAATTTAACACGAACGCCGCGAAGGAAACAGACTATTTCTGAAAGCAGTCATCCATCAAACGCTGAGGAGAATGTCCAGTTGGTGGCTCCAGCAGTCTTAGAATAGCCTTTTGTTCAAACACCTTTAATAATTAAACACCTACTCAGCCCCTCAGGCTTCACAAGATTGAAGACTTTCGCAGGGGAGAAAAAAAAATAAAAATCCCTTCTCCTCCCTGTGCTGCAGTAACCTGGAGAGCTTGGCGGAGATGAGGTGCGTCGTATCACCTAATGCCTTTTCCTTGCGTCCAACAAACCCCCTCTGACTCCTTTAGTACACTCATAAAAGAAAAATACTTGAAATACATCTGCCTCTCCACCGCGCCGGCAACGCAGTTCCAGGAGCAACTCCGAGATCAAGCTGATAGGAGTTTCGGAGGCTGATGTTGGTGTCGGAAATCGGTATCTGGATGTTTAAGCAGTCGCCGGGGATTCACACGGTCACCGGACACTGAAGTACGGCAGGTGAAGCTTTGTTTTGAAGCTCGTGCACACTTAGTGGCAGCTGACAGAAAAGTTTTACAAAGAAATGGACTTAAAATATGCAAAGACGGGGGAAATTTTTTTCTTTTTTTTTTTTTTTCTTGGTTAAAACTGGATTTTTTAAAAATAAAATCAAATAAAAATAAAAAATATAAAATAAAATAAATGTAAAAAAAAACAGAAATTGTGTCATCTACAGGTACATCTTAGCAATTGATGAATCAAGATGGTACTCAAACATTTTTGAATAAATAAATGAAAGTAAAATATTGTTCACATTGAAAATCTGTATTTATATTAATGAGAATT
Organism: Stegastes partitus; assembly: GCF_000690725.1. NCBI lineage: Eukaryota > Metazoa > Chordata > Actinopteri > Pomacentridae > Stegastes > Stegastes partitus. The sequence continues at coordinate 427,176 of NW_007577906.1, forward strand.
AATTTTTTAAAAATAAAGTTTGACCATAAAATTATACTTTACCTTCTTTTCTTTTTTTTTTACTGTATTTAAAAATACAAAATAATTTTAAAAGCAGTTATTTGCAAATGTTCCCTGTTTTTCTGAAAATAAATAAGAATAAAACAAAATAATGTCTAATACAATCTCAAAAAATATGTTAATTTACACCTTGACTTTGAATAAAATTAGTCAAAACTGTAAATAATGTCCACAGCAAATAGACTACATTTTTCTTTATTTTACAATGCAGATATATATATGTATAATAAAATAAATAACTGTTCTGTATTGTAATGAACTAAAAATATCTTGTTGTCTGTTATTGTTGTTAAAGAATTGTTTCTGTTTTGGGGCTTTTTTTTTTGCAGGTAAATTTGCATAATTATTCTTTTTAACGTTAATATTAAATTGATTTAGCCACATTAGTCGTGGGGTTTTAACTTGTCTTAACCCTTCCTGTTGCTGATCTCACGTCCCTTTTTTTTTTTTATCATAAATAGCCGTGACTCGCCAGCGTCAGGAGACGAGCTGCGGGTTTGTTTGATTAAACATGCAGTAAGTTTGTGTATCAGCTGTGTGCGATCCTGAGCGGCTCTCACGCTTTCCTTTTCCTTTTTTTTTTTTGTCAGAGTGTAGTTTTTGCTTCCTGCCACATTAAACACGGCCTATTCTGCGTCCCGCGGGACCAAATAATGACTAATGCGAAAAAGAAAAAAAAAAGGGGGGTAGAGAGAGAGAGAGAGAGCTGCAGAAATGCTGAGAACAAGCACCTGAGAGAGAACAGCTGTCTTGTAAAAGGTCAGTCTCCCACTGCTGCTCGGTCTTTCTCTCCATTTCCGGCCTCTCGGCTCGGAGACCCCCTCCACCGCCGCCGCCGCCGCCGCCTCCCCTCTGTTTCCCACCCCCACCCGCTTGACTCCAAAGTCACGTATCCTGGCTTTTTTTCTCACACACATTGCTCTCACTCCCTTTGCGCTGCACCTAGAGGATTCTTGGCAGAGCCTGACCACCTTGTAATCCCATGTAGGGAGGAAAGAGAAGGAAAAAAAAAAAGAAATGGAGTGGGTGGATAAATGTACTGCACTCCGGTTTATAAAACTTCCCTGCGAGTGGATATATATGGGTCTCTTGAGGTGTTTGTTTTCCCCGAGTGTAGTGTAGCTATCATCGTTATGCACATGTGGACCCCCCCCTCCATCCCTCCACCTCCACCAGCGCCACATCTCTTTCCAACATGCACACACTTACACACAAACACTTGTAAACATTGACAAACAGTCTCGAAAAGGCAAAAAACAAACACAAATCGAATTGGTTACATTTGGGCTGCTTTGGAGGGAAAATTTTCTCATAACCCGCTCGGCGAAAAAGAGGCCGCCGCAATTTTGCAGACAAACAAACAATGTTTGGAGTGATCACTTTCAATAAATGCCCTACTCACATATTTGAGCTCTAATATTTATCGTGAAATCGGCGTGGCCGCCAGACCGACTAAACAAATACAGAGCTCCCACGTCTCTTATATCAACATACATGCAAGAACCAACAGCAAACACACACAGACAGGCGGACAGATAGGGCCTGAAAGTAGCCTCCAAACCAAACCGTCAATACGGCAGGAGGGCAGCTCTGCAGGACGGCGCTCCAAGCTGCAAGATGCAACCTTCTCACATGAGCTCAGTAAATAAACTCAGGGAGCTTTCATACATGAAGGTGTCGACTTCATGTCTACATGCAAGCCTTGCTTCAAGCATGAACTACACGCATTAACAGCGATGCAGTTTGAGTTGTGTGACAGTGTTAACCCTGTTCAGGCCATTTGGTTGCAGGTGACAGGT
>NW_007577906.1:429514-444619 GCF_000690725.1 Stegastes partitus
GGGTTTAGGGACGACTTTTACCACATTTCAGCACCGTTATTGGTCCAAAAACATCTAATTTCACATCCAAACTGAAACGTCCATAATATAAAACACGCATTGACAGTTTAGATTAAAGCTGTTCATTCAGGAGCTGAAGCTAAGTTTGTTGCTTCCAGCTGTTTGGAACTATTTCCTCTGAGTTTCCTACCCTATTACCCCGACACAGCCTTCTATTAGCACCAACGCCCCGTCATACTTGAACTATGGCACTCATCTAGATTGTCTTCTCCTGACTAGATCCTTGCTTGTGTTGTATCTGCTCTCAGTTGTACGTCGCTTTGGATAAAAGCTAAATGAAATGGTAGAATTGTTGTAGAGTTTATTTAATACCTGCAGCATCAAATGTTTTAGCGTCTCCAAAGCACAGTTTTACTCATGTGGAACAACAGCGCTGGTAACTTCTTTAAATAATCAGCTTTTAAGTGGTGCAAATAACTGAAAAATCACTTAAATCATCATCAAATCGTCAGAATGCAGCCATTTTTCATGATTGTGATCATGAAAAATGGGGTCTTTTAACACATCTCGGTTGTCTATTTTTTTCATTTTTGACTTTTTTTTCACTTAAATTGCATTTTTGAGGATGATGTGTCACTTGATGTGCCCCAATCTCACAATACTGACGAATATCGCTTCCCTTTAACAGTCTCTTTTAACGTACACCTTCCACCCTTCTTATGTTTTCCTGCTCTTCTGATTGCTGCTAATTTGCTTCACCTGAGTCTCGTCTCCTAATCAGCTCCTGCTAAACAGAGTCTTGTTCCTGCTTCCCCTTCTTCCTCGTCGTCTCCTGGCTTGTGCATGTTTGACTCCTTTACTTCTGCCTGTACCTGTGTTTTTTTGCTGCTTCTGTCTACACTCGCTTCCTCCTTTTACACCCCACATAACAATATGCAGCCCGATCACCGTGTTGATGCTAAAACTCCCCGTTTCCTCGACGCGGCCCCTCTCCAATGTGACTGAGGACGTTTTGGGGCGTTAACCGCCTCCCGTGGGCGGACTCTGTGGGCGTGGCCGCCGGCGAGGTTGTTATCAAGGTGATGCTAACAAAGACGACGTAGGAGGGGAATAAAAACAGCAACACCTCCGAGAAGTAATTTCACATTTACCAAATCCTGCAGGGTCCTTTTCATGGACATGCATGCTAATCCAGCTGCTGTTTTGAATACTAGGATAGTTGTAGATGATGGGAGATGTTGTGTTGCTAACTGCTGCTGACTGATGTGTAACTGTTTCTGCATTAAAGATGCTATATATAAGTGTTTTATTTCTATTTCTGCTGCAGGTTCAGGTTGCAGTGGACCTCCAGTTTGCAGAGGATCGTCAAGAGGGCACCAGGATGGAGGATGTTTGCAGCCCACTGGATGACATCGAGGTCCAGCAGCCTGCAGGTAGGAAGCACAAGGCGGGCAACGGCTAGCTCGCTAGCAGCAACTGAATCGCTGATAATAGTTCAATATCACGACTTCTAATCCAACACAGTTCCTGCAAATGCTGCGGATATCGCCTCACGCTTCCACATCTGCTAAACTAAAGTCTGATGTTGGTACGCAACCCTTTCACTTTAAAACAGGAAAATAGCTGTGCATGTTCAAGCAACGGGGACAGTAAATCTGACACATGCTAGCCATCTAAATATGGTTCAATGTCTGCTGTCTTTCTCTAGAAATAAAAAAAATAAAAAAAAGACTCCAAGGGCCCAACCTAAACCCTTCATAGATGAAGTTTATCTCTCGTTAACCCTCTAAACTCTGAGTATTTTCTTGCATTTTTGAACATAAAGTGATTTTTACAATAAAAGATAAGTCCTAATTCATCCCACAGTGGAGGGATTTGCAGAAATAGTGCAAACATTTAAGGAATGTCGTACAAAAATGAAAAACAATGCAAGAAGTACAGAAGTACTACTTCCAGAAACAGACTTCTTTTTCTCCGAGAAATTATCACGAATTTTCCCGACACAACTGCACGTCGCAAATGAGTAGTTCAAGGACCACTGGGAAGTTGAAAAGTCTGTTTATACACCTTCTGGCTCAAGTGAATAGTGTAATTATGGCAATACTTAGCATGCTTTTGGAACTTGCAGAGGGATTTTGGGGTTCAGAGGGTTAATATATCTGGGTTTTTGTCTCGAGTTACAAGAAATCTGCTCACAATCAGTCAATTAAAGTGCAACCTTTAAAACCTAAAGCAAAGGTGAAGCTGTTTTCCAAAACCTTAGAGCTTACGTTTACTTTTCTGGAGCTGCTTCTTCACCCTTTTGCAGCACGTGTACCTAATTCTGCACAACACAGAGTACTCGATGCATCCAAGGAATCGAATTTATCGTCGATGTGATTGCGTGTGTGCTGCAGAAGTCACGTTATATCACTAAACGTGACGTCCGAACTCCTCGCTGCCCTCCGTGTTAACGCCTGGATACCGTACGTGAGCTTTAATATCAAAAGCAGCCTTGTTAAGGGCCCCTCGGCAGCTGAGAGCAGGTCTCAGCGCTGCTTCTTCTTCTTCTTATCATCGGCATGCAGGAGCAGCGGCGGCGGCGGGGAGGTTGCGATGGCGGGTTAAGGCAGCGGCGGGGGTCGGCGACGGACACCATGAGGGATGACCGCGGCGCCGTTACGGTCAAATCGTACGTTCGGGCGTTTTTTTAGAGTCTTCAGCGAGGAAACGGTGAGATGAAATAAATCAGCATTTAAAATGAGGAGGTGATGATGGCGGCGGGTCTCGGCGGGCGTCTCAACCAACTGCTTGTCAAGACGGAGGCGGCGGCGGAGTGCGTGACAGCTCTGACAAGAGTTAGCGGAGGTCCTTCGGCGTTCTGGCTCTCCCCGGCGTGACAGGGGGAGGGCGGCGCTCGACAGCCGGGGTCGCGGGACGGGCTTCCGGTGGGTCGCCAACCTGCCTGTCATGACTCATGAAGTTTGCTGGGAAGAAGACAGGCGGACGGAGATAGTGAAATAGTACTAATAATAAAAAGAGCGCGTTTGGAGGAGCAGGTGAAAGGTGAGCTGGAGCTACACGCGACCCGGCTTGTACCTAATCCTGTGAAAGACGTGGAGCTTAACGGCGACGACGCGGAGTTCAGCCGATAGAAGCTGGTTCTTTAGCGATGAAGCCGTCTTGTGTCCATTTATGAGCCTCAAAGTGCTGAATAATAACATTTATCCCTCTTTTTAAGATGCTGTTATGAGCTCCAACAAGGTAGAAGAAGATTGATCTGACATTTAAAGAAAGACAAACAGGACTACTGTGTATTTAGACTTCATATTTTTACTTTTAAGCTCTTTGTCATGATTAGACCTCTCCTCTGATGCTGTATCTTGTGTTTTTACAGAATAGTCTCATCTGTGCAGATCTTCCATCATTTGATATGATGCAGAACTTTTATAGAAGCCTTTATATGACGGGAAGGAAATATTTCACACGAGGAAATTGTTGTTTTCTACATTTATCCCTCCATAAAACGCTGCAGTAGAGATGTTTTCATGATTGTGTAGAGATTAAGCCCAAGTTTAATTTAACATAAGTTCCAACAAGGTAGAAGAAGCTTTAAACATTAAAGTTAGGAAGACAGATGCTTTAAAACTCCACCATATTAATAGAATATGTCTAAACTTTTGTATTTGTAGTGTTATTTCACTGCTTTTACTTTTTAAGCTCTTTGTCATTATAAGGTCTACCTGCTCACGCTGTGTCTTGTTTTTCTCAAAAAAATCTCAGCTGTCTAGATTTTCCACCATTTCATTTGTTAATATGTGCAAATATTTTATATTTGCCGTTATACGAAGCGAAAAACCATATTTCGTATCATAAAATAGTTGTGTTTTTGCATGTATCTCCCTATAACATGCTGGCAGCAGAGGTACGTTTACATAAGTGTGTAGAACAGATTGTTTGGAATCTGGAAATATCAAAACCACGATGGAGGGTCGCTGTATGCAATATGTGTTTGCTTTGGGGGGAAACATATTTCTACTGGCAGATTCGACAAATCCAAGCGACCGTCAACTTTTTGAATCATTGCAAGTCCATTATGTTGTGTTTAGTTTTCATACGAGACAGATAAACAGCTAATATCATCAGTTCTGCTGTTTATTTAGTTGTTTGTTACCTTTATGTTGTGAAAAATGTGGACTTTACCGAGAAACAAGCAAAGAAATCGGTAAAGATATCACTTTAGCATGCACAAATATTGAAGAATCAAAGCTCCAGATCTGCTTTTTCTTGTGATATGACATTAGTTGTATTGATTAGATGTTAACAAGTCTGTGCAACGATGAGTTTGGGAGTAGTTTATAACCAGAGTAATGTGCGTGGAGACAGTCGCTGATTGTTGGTTTTAATTTCGATTAGATTTGATGTAAATTCAAAAGTATTTTTCTCGCGGGCACTTTGTCGCACAGAGAAGCTCCTGGCATCATCAGAAAGGGGAAGCTGTGCAGTTTCATTTAATATAAAGTCTGCTTTAATGCAATAAACACTTCAAGAGCGAATCAACCAAGAAGAAGGGATGCGAATTTGAAGAAGTTCGTCTGTTAAGTTCTAACGTTTAAAGAAGATTTACTGCAAAAAGTATTTTTCCTGTAGTTTTTGTCCTATAACTTAGTCAACTATTAATTATTAAAGCTTTTTTGAACATTTTCTTTTTGAAATTGCATTAATACAAGTGAACAATACACAGTGTGCGATTATTTTTTGCATTCGATGGCAGTTTTTCAGAACCGCACAATGCAGCAGACACATTAAAATAGTCAGAAAGTCGAGGTTTGAGATTTTTATACTGCATGAAAGGAAACCAGCAATTGCAATGGGGGGGAAAAAAACAGAAAATATTACAAAGCCTATACAGTAGGATGCACTTAAAAAATGGTCACCCAACATGTGAGGCATGCATAATTAGTCGGCTTCTCCTGCGTGCTCAAAAGTCTTTGTTTTAAATTTTTCATTTTGCCTCGGCGCTCGCCTCTCTCAATACTTCCCATTTGCCATTGTCTTGCTTTCAGCCTTTCAACCTCGGCCTCGCAAACATATCCTCTAAACCAATTGTCAGTAATAAGAGTTCAGCAGATTCAACCATGAATATGCATATTAATCTCTGGCTGCGAGAGCCGTCCACCAAAAAAAAAAAAAAAAAAAGAAAGTTTTCATCCAATTATACTTCTAAATCAGCAATAATTACAACCCTATACATCATCTGCATATTTCAATTAATATTCAAATCTTGTATAGGGTTTTGCATGCAAATGTATAATATATTCAGGATTAGGTATATTACAGTTAAATCTATCTCTATCCAGCCTCTACCTTGCTGCTCCTTAATAAGCTGTGTTCCCTGGTAATGTTCCTGAACTTATTATAATGCAATATGCTCCGGCATAAGAATCACACATCCTTAATATTATTTTCTCGCAATTAACACGGAGCCGAAAAAATACGGAGGGCCTCCTTCGTTAATTTGCGCTCACACATAATGCAAAACAGAGGGGGAATAAACAGGTCTCTGTCTGACTGGCGCGCACGAGTCAGTCAAGTGTTGCAAATCTAATTTAAATATATGAATGTTTTGTTTTGTCCGTTTCCCTCAACTTGACTCGGCCGCATCACCTCCTCGCCGATGCGGCTGCTTAGTATTGGCGGTCGGAGGTGGTCGGGTGGTGGTGGTGGGGAGGAGGGGAAAAAAAAAAAGAAAGAAAAGGCGCCCTAAGACGTTTGTCAATACTTTGTGCATTCGCTATCTGTCCAATTTATATGTTCTATAGTCTCAAAGCTCGGGGGACTTCAATTAGACAAGTACCTGTATCCGCCGCTCTGCTCTACGGCTCCCAGGAGCCCTTGTGCTTTCATATTGAATCATGGAGAGACAGTTAATATTCCGGCGGAAGGAAGGATCTATAAAGTCGCTGCCATAAACCAGACAGGAGGCCTTTGTAACATCCAAATAATAGCAGTAAATAAAGAGCTTACACCTGTACAGGTCTGCCGCCGGCCCTGATAGGATGCGGCCCGGCCGGCCGGCCTGCAGACAGCAGTAAACGCCGGCGGTGAAGAACAGTGAGCAGCGTTAATGGATAGGTTTATTTTAAAGCGCGCCGTCCGCCATCAATCACCCCGGAAGTATCGGCTAGCAAGTTAGCTTAAAGTCCCCTCTTTGTTCCTCTCCTCACTTCGCCGGGAGCCCGATAAAGATGGCGGGGAGGCGGGGAGCGCGGCGTCCCGGAGAGAATAAAGCATCAAACCCACTCAGCAGCACCACTAACAATAATAAAAATGCCTCGGCTTAAAGGTGACATTCCCAATTTACGATTATTTGTGTCTATAAAGTGTATTCCTCGGCTCCTGACTCATTCGCGGCCCTCCCTTACAAGAACAATGCATTAAGGAGGGATGCGTTGGAGGGGGGGGAAGTGGCCGAGGGTAAATGGAAATTCTATCCATTTTATTAAACCGACAGGCCCCACTATACCTGAGACTTTCAATTTTGCCGGCGTGACCTCCAAGGAGACATTTCTGTCTCCTCTCTGTCTACCTTCGCCTCATTCAATTCCCCCGCTTGCTCCGGCCCGAAACCCTCCGAGCACCCGGGGGCCCGCCGAGCCGTTATGGATGAGCTCCGAGGCAATTCTGAAATAGAGAGAGGAGGCCGGCGTAGATCTCCCCCCGCCGCCTCCTCCTCTCCAAAAGATTTACTTCAGGGTGCAAGATGGATGAAATCAGCCTTTGTATCTCTTTTAGTGATTGTTTTTCCTTCCGTTCTTTCTGCCCCTCTTTTTTTTTTTTTCCCGTGTAAGAAGCGGGACGTTCGATAGGATGGGAAATGTGATGGATTGGGAGGCCGGGACCGGACCAGCGGAGGTGGAGATGTGCTGTTAACCTGAGTAATGTCGTGATCAGGGCCGGCTGATACCCACCAAACACCTAAACTGTACCCGTTTGTGCCGCCGGTGCAGAGAAGGACTGACGGATGGAGGAAGGTCGCGGTTACATCACCGGTAGAGACGGACGAATATCCGCCGCGGCGAGCTGTTATTGGCTTTTCATTTTTCATTTCTTCCTTTAAGTAACTGCCGGGTGAACAAACTTACCAGAGTCGCCTAAAAGTAGTTTGGATTTAAGACTTAAAGGGGGGATGGTCTTGTAAACAATGAAGGGAAACGATCCAGTCTTTGGTGAAAGTAGCTATAAAAGTATTTAAATAAAAGGTCATATATTGTACTAATACTCGATGTACAACTAAATCTAAGTTCCTAAATGCGTAAAATAGCCCCAGGAGCGTTGATAAATCTTTACTTAACTATTAATCCTGCATATAAGCTCCACTGTACATAACTGAAGCATCCTCTGTCATTTTTATGGATTTTTTACGGATTTTTTCTGTAATTAAAACATGAAAATAAAAAAAATAAATTAAAAATTAAATAGACCAAATTTACATCTCTAATGTGAAATAATCTTAAAAGCCTGCAACTAACCACTCTTTTTCTTTAAAAAAAAAAATAATAATAATCTATTAAAAAAAAAAATTACATTGACAAATTTACAGTAATTTTACAAATAATTTTTTTTTTAAAATTTAATAAATAAAACTGTTAATTCTGGGTTAATTATTATCATTATTTACATATTTTTGCAGGTTCCCCCCCCCAGATCCCTGATAGACATTAAAATGTCAATAAAAATGACTAAATGTACACTTCTAATGTAAAATACAATTAAAAACCTGCAGCTAGCTATAAAATGACATTTTTTGAAGAAGAAAATATTATGAAAATAAATTCACAAATATAAAATAATTTCACTTTTGTCTTTTTTTATTTTATGAAACAAACAGTCAAATTTAAGTTTATTGCTGTTAATGCTTTGCACTTAAAAATATGGATTTTTTCTAGATTTTTATGAATTACATGAATATCATCCCACAAATAGACAGAATTAATTTGTCTAATGTAAATTAGTAGCAGTACCAGTAAATGTTTAGTTTTTAACAGATGAAACTGTTAAATGTCAGTTTTAACTGCAAATACACACACATCAAGTGTGGTATATAAAGTCCATGTACATGTGCTCAACACAACAACAATTCCTCTTTGGATGCAGCAGAAGATATGAAAGTATAAGATTTGTTAAAAAAGTTGCCTTAAAGGATGTGTAACTGTGCCAGATTTAAATGTGTTTGTTGAAGTAGTTCCGTTGTGCAGCGAAGCTCTGCTCCCAGAGCTCCTGCAGCAGTTCAGATGCTACCTGGATGTCCTGGTGTGTACATTTGTCCAGCATCATCACCTGAACTGTGTCAAAATGGAGACCGTTTGTCTTTAATTTCATTTTGCGGCAAACAGATGACGGCAAGTAGAGCAGGCGTGGACTCATGATTGTGTTGTTGTGGCTAAAAACTGAAACGTGACTCAGTGTCGCGTCACAGTTCAGATGTTCTGTGACGAATGTAGACAATTCTCCAAACCTGAGAGATGAATTCCTGGTTTAGATGTTGAAATAAGGAGCAAGCATCCTCCTGGTCCACTCCTGACTTTATGCACTTTGTCTGATTTTGGAAACCGCGAACGCTTCGACTGTTAAGACTTGTTTCTCCTGTTGGTGGTCGCTGCAGACCCTCCTCTGCTCTCCAGTTATGACACTTTACATGACGGTTGGATCGTTTTCTTGCACGTTTTGCTCCACAGACAGTTTCCGATTGAGTTTTTTTGATCAAAGATAAGGTGAGCTGCAAAACCAACATTTCCTCAGTAACCCTCAGCGACGGGAAACTGAGTCGAAAACACTTTTTTTGTTGTTTTTTCTTTTTGAAAGGAGCCATTATGACATTGTGGCCGCTTAATTGATCAAAAGCTATTAACCATCGAATCCGGAAATCGTCACGAGCTCGACGTGGTTCGAAAGCCGACGTTCTGCCAATAACCTGGCAAAGCTACAACAAAACAAAGCCACGGAGCGGAGCTTTTATCGGAGCCGCTGCAGGAGTAAAGTCTACTGAACGGAGGTGGTGGTGGTGGTGGTGGTGAGGGGGGGAATCTCCTGGACGGGAAACAGACATTACTTCTGCTTCGGCCTCCATCGCGGCGAGGTGATGGCACATAAAGTATTCCCCGTGAAGGATGGCGGGAGAGAGGAAGCGGCCTGAGACCGCGGCCAAGTTTCTATTGAGTTATGGACGTTTTCAGCAAAGAGCCTTCAAGAGCGGCACTCCTCAAAGTGACTGAGCTCACACTTAGCACGAACAATATAAATGGAATTGTTGACGTTAGTGTTTCCTCATTCATTTTTTTTCCCCCCACTTCTTTCTTCTGCGCTCTCTCGTCCTCCTGTTAAATGTCTTCTTTTATGCCTCTGAGGCGAACGAGGAGGAGCACATGTAGATGGTGCGCGAGAAGCAGGAGGTACGAATGCTTATTTAGCCGTCTGTCACGATGGGAGCGAAGGGATCACGAATGCGCGACAGGCGTGACACGATGTAGCAGATGAATTACGATCAGAGGCCTGAGAAATAAACAGTCGCCAAACTTTCCTCCTCCTCGACGTGGACCGGCTAGCAACCGTGGCTAATTGTACGTCTTAAAGCCTCTTCGGGACGAGCGGCGCGTCGGGGAATAAAGAGCGGCTCCGGGTTTGACAGTGATGGTTCAACGGGATGACAAACAAACGCCACAGAGGATCAGCGCGAGGAGGTCCGTCTCCAAAACACTAGAGAGACGGGAGACGGCGAAACCGATCTTCCGTGACAAGTGTCCACGTCTTATCAGAGAATTCAGCAGGGTGTCTGCCGCCGCCGCCGCCGCGTTCAGGGGATATTGTTTGGGAGAGTTTTAGCTCGAAAAACGGGTTTGAAAAGAACTTTTGACGAGAAATGCCCCCTTTTTTTTTCAGATAAATCACAAATAATAGCTGGGAAATGAACGGCGGATCAGAAAGGCTTCTGTAAATGAGCGAAGGATGATAACTGGAGGAGTTTATCGAAGAGCCGTGAGAATCTGACGCGTCTATAAATACACAGTTAAGCACATGTGGCTGCTTTTCAACATAAGAAAGCAAAAATACTCCAAACGCAGCTTAATGTTTCAGTCAAGATCGTCGAGTACAGTGGAAGTTAATTAGCAAAAGAGCAAAAGTTTTTATTGAATTTAAGTTAATTTCTGAATATATGGAATCTGAGTTAAACTTACAGAATAGGAAAAAGGCTCTTGTGCTTTTATTTCATATTTATTTAGCATAAAAAAAGGCAATTTCTTATTTTATAATTAATTTTCCCAATAATTTTCCTACTTTATGTTTATATTAAGGTCACAGTAGGAGGTGGTTTTGGTCTGGACTCCTCATTAAAGGTTATTTCTGCTCAGAATGGACCTTTTCTGTATCGATTAGTCCACATGTACTGAAGTTAGCGAGTGTTTGTAACCTTTATTTAACAGAAATCAGTGTTTTTCTGACCATTTGATTGAGAAAAAAGTCCATTTGACTGCATAAATGACACCCCAATCACCAAAACTCCTTGATTTTTAAAGAAATTAACCAGTTTTTGAACGTTCATGCTGCTAAAATCTGTTTGAGAGGAGCCAGAATACCCACTAGGTTGGAAAAACCCAACAGAATGTCTCCATTGCATTAACATACATAAGGAGGAGCACAATTAAACCTGCAGGAAGAAAAAAAACACTAATCGTTGCTCTGAAGTTTCTGTTTTATCTGGAGCTTTAGCGTTAACGTATCAGCATTAAGGTTTGAAAAGCAAGTTGCATTTATCAATTAAAAAAACTATAAAAACAAAAGAATTTACAGATTTTCAGCTTTCACAGGGTCCTGAGAAACGACTAATCTTCATTTTGAAGCCGCAAAAGTTCAAGAAAATCACTTTATTTACTTGTCTTAACTAAAAATGTGCCAGAAGACAACCATTTGCAACCAAATTTGACAACCAGCAGTGTCAAAACCCAAAATTCAGCAGCTTTTGGCTGAACTGCAGGCAGTGCAGAGCAGACAGGAGACGAGGATGCAAACAAATTAGAAATATAAGTCGTAAAATATCTATTTTATGGAGGGTTACCATTTATTTCCCAGTTTTGGAAACACCTGTGTGGAAAAATGTTGCATATGTTGATGAATAATCAACTTTTGTTTGTTCTTTCTTTATGATTTATGGCATCATAATTGTACCATCTATTTATCTCCTTCTAGTCCTGGTTGTGCTGCTTCCAAAGAGGTGCAGGACTTTATTTTGCAGTGAAAAACGAGTCGACAGTGAGTAAAAACGTGCTGCAGAGACGCTGCTTCAGAGGCTTAATCAGCACTGTGGCTCTTTTATATGCAAAAGTCTTCCTATCTTGTGGCAGGTGAGCGTTTAAAGCTGTCATCAATTACATGTTTTAATGAGTAAAACTTGCACGAGTGAGAAAAAGACATTCTGCAGCCAGAAATAACGGCCTCGGAGTCCTGCAAATAAAATGCATCAATTCAAAACGCTGAGATCGATTTCCTCCGGCGTTTATTCTCCCCGAGGCCCAGACAATCTGAGCGAACCTGTTTGGAAGTCCCACAAACATTTCATTTTTTTTCCACCCGGTTACAATTACTTTAAACAAAGACTAATTACTGGACAAATGAGCGACTGTACCACCAAGTCCAATTACCGGGGAGGAGGGGAGGAGGAAAAAAAACAACAACAACAAAAAAAATCGCCGCTTTGTGCCATTCGCTGATTACATCAATAAGATTCTCCTCGGTATGGGGCCATCATTACATCAGTTCAAACAGTAATTTTACTCATTTATATGGATTTCATAATGTAATATTCCCGGCAAAGTAAACATTTAGATGTGCGGGGAGGGAAAAAAAACAAAAAAAACAAACGTATGCATATGAAAGTAAAGAAAATATGAAGTTTCTCACAGAACCAAATTGGCAATCACCAGCCTCCTACCCCATGGTCATAATGAAATTGCGCCAGCAGTGGTTGAAATAAATGACATAATTCTATGTACACACAATTAAAGGGGAAAGCTACAATCGTGCATTCAGCTCAGAGTTAGTTTATGATAGCACAAAGCAAAAACCAAACCTATAAATAATGAATACGTCCATAATTATTCCGTCTGAGATTTGCATAATTATTGTTTTTTTTTTCTTTCCTTTCCTTCCTCGTCTTCTTGGAAGCATCTGTTAACATTGCAGTCCTTCCCTTTGTTCCGAACGGCGGCGGCTACACCTTCCCCGCTAAAGTACACACATGAATAGTAATAAATTGTCATTATAAGGAAATGCTGTTCATTTATAATTAATAGCTTGGTCACATTTACGCAGCGATATTGCTGCAAACGCGGCCGCTATTACTCTAAATGAGCGCTCCTGTTGCATAAGGAATGCTCAGCGGGTTCTCTCTGCTGTGAAGGATGAAGATGATCAGAGCAAGGTGTGCAGCTGACGCGTCGTCACCGAGTTCTTCATTTAAGATCAGGCACAAAATAAGAGAATGTGCATGAAAAGGGCCACTAATAGGAGGTTTCTCAGCAGTTTTTCTCTCATTTTTCACCACATTATAAAGTCCTGCACCTCTTTGGAAACAAAACAACCACAACTAGAAGGAAACAGAACTCAGAAATGTGTTTTTTTTTGCAGTTAAAATGATATAAATCATAAAAACGAAGAAACGAAAGTTGACTTTCTTGGATTAATTGTTTTGCAAAACATGAAAAACAACAAGTGCAGCATTTCTCCAGGTGTCCACAGTTGTTATAAATACTGGAAAGACAAATAGTGGCTCTACATACTTTAGATATGACGCTGTTTTCTAATTAAACACCTGTCTGCTCTCCACTCTGCCTGCAGTTCAGATGATTTTTTGCCACATGACCATTTGTCACATCTGGGTCACCAGTACCTTCACGTTTCCACCAAAGTCTGCAGAATTTTTTGTTTTTTACAGAATCTGGACACTACAAACAATTTTTTTTGGGCACTTTTTTTTAATGCAATATGTTGATTTAAATCATTTCAATGCAAATTCACATATGTATTTTTCCTTATTGAACCACACTTCACACATGATTAGTTCAAGGACCGTCAGAAAGATGGAAATGAGACGATTTTTTTTGTTTTTACAGGTTTTTGCTTCGATAAATTGGGTAGTTTTTGTATTTTTTGGATTATTATATGATTATTATGTCATATTTCTAAAAGCAGCCCTGTAAACTTGGGTTTTGGTTTCAGAGGGTTAAAAACTTTTAAATAAACTTTGGACAGAAATCTGTCAGAATCTAATATCAGCCATCTAACAATTTATCAAGCAAATCTATATATTTTTTTGCTTTAATTAGCATTTATTTGTTCTCATTTAACTTTTTGATTAGTTGATTAGATGATTTGCTAATTTTTTCCAACTGATGCTTAAAAAATTAAAAGATTCTGCTTCTTAAAAATGCCATTAAAGATGCCGGTAGTTTGGTGTGAGGAGCTAAATCGGGGTGATATTTGTGATTTTTTTTTATTTGATGAACGGCTCCTCGGCGCTACCTGCTGTTTGACTGATCGGCGTTTCCTGGCCGGCCGCCCATTCGCTGCTCTCCACCGACCCCTGAGCTGTGTATAACCAAAGAAAACATTAACCAGGTGACTTATCATGGAAGTCTGTGGCTGACCTTTTAATGCGCCTGTCATTGATTGCATAGCGTGGTACACTCTGTCCATCCCAAGGTGATAGATTATTCAATTAACTATTGACCTTTCCCGCAGACTCATTTGTCGATGGAAATGCTTTTATGACAGCAGTGCATTTAGAAACCAAAGGATGCTGAGTTTTGATTTTAGGATTTACTGTGCACATTATGATTTCCCTCCCGCTCTCTCTCTCTCTCCCTCCTCTCCTCCGTTCTCCTGTTGACTTCTTGATTTACATCCTAATATTATGAAGTTTGGCTCTGGTGTGGCGACCGTCGCCGCGCCGGCTTCAGCTCCTGGTTCGCCGTCGCTCGGACATATTTCACGACCCAATGCAGCTTGTGGGATGCAGCCTTGAGCTATTTGCTGAAGCTGAGATGTGCATTTGTGGGTTTTTTTGTTTTTTTTTGCAGCTGCAGAAGGGCATCGGCATGAATCAGCACCGATTTGTTGCTGGTTATGCATCAGCGGAGACAGAAAAGCCCACAAGGTGCAGAGTTTTTGTGAATTGGCAAGAATTATTGAGTCTCTGGTTGAAAATGATCCAGAAATCACTCTAGTTTAAAAATTAGCTAAAAAATCAAACATTTAAACTAATTTAATTCTGCAAAAAATTCTGCGTTTTTTTGCATAAATGCAAAATCATGAGTGACTTTGCTGTGACCAACAGTGACGTGAAAACAATTCAGAGACTTTATGATTGAGCTGCAGGCAGTGTTTACACAGAGCAGTGGGAGATATGTAGAGAAATGCAGGATTTGTTTTTGTGAATTTGCAAGAATGATTTCATCTCTGGTTAAAAATGATCCAAATCTAATCTTCAAATCCTGATTTATTGCAGAAATCACTCTCGTTTAAAAATTTGCTAAAAATCAAATGTTAAACTCAGTTAATTCTGTAAAAAACAAAAAATTCTGCGCTTTTTTGCACAAATGCAAAATCATGAGTGACTTTGCTGTGACCAACAGTCACATGACAATAATTCAGAGACTTATTTACACAGAGCAGTGGGAGATATGTAAAGAAATGCAGGATTTTTTTGGGGGTGAATTTGCAAGAATTATTGCGTCTCTGGTTGAAGATGATCCAGAAATGACTCTCGTTTAAAAATGAGCTAAAAAATCAAACATTTAAGCTCATTTAATTTTGTAAAAGACAAAAAATTCAGCATTTTTTTGCACAAATGCAAATTCATGAGTGACTTTGCTGTGACCAACAGTCACATGACAATAATTCAGAGACTTTACAATCCTACAATTTCATTTTACGACGCTTTTATGCGACGTACATCTGAGAGCAGATACAACACAGGCAGGGATCTTTAGGAATTTAGGATTGAGCTGCAGGCAGCGTTTAAACGGAGCATGTGTAGAAATGCAGGATTTTTCTGTGAGCTTGCATCGTGCA
>NW_007577906.1:444956-455270 GCF_000690725.1 Stegastes partitus
CGGCATGAATCAGCACCGATTTGTTGCTGGTTATGCATCAGCGGAGACAGAAAAGCCCACAAGGTGCAGAGTTTTTGTGAATTGGCAAGAATTATGGAGTCTCCGGTTGAAAATGATCCAGAAATCACCCTCGTTTAAAAATTAGCTAAAAAAATCAAACATTTATACTCAACAGAATCTGTAAAAGACAAAAAATTCTGCGATTTTTTGCACAAATGCAAAATCATGAGTGACTTTGCTGTGACCAACAGTCACATGACAATAATTCAGAGACTTTATGATTGAGCTGCAGGCTGTGTTTCTACAGAGCAGTGGGAGATATGTAGAGAAATACAGGATTCGTTTTGTGAATTTGCAAGAATGATTTCATCTCTGGTTAAAAATGATCCAAATCTGGGCGCCCCTATAGCTCACCTGGTTGAGCGGGCGACCCATGAACAGGGGCTGTAGTTCCCCGGCGCGGCGTTCGTGAGTTCGACTACTGCTCACGGCAGTTTGCTGCAAGGTCTCTCCCCATTCTTCTCCCCCCTTTCCTTTCTCACCCTCTCACTGTCCTGACGAATAAAGGCAACAACGCTAGAAAAATAATCTTTAAAAAAGAAAAAAAAAATAAATCAAAATCTAATTTTGAAATCCAGATTAGTTATAGAAATCACTCTTGTTTTAACATTTCCTTAAAAAAAAAAAAATCAAACATTTAAACCCACCTAGTTCTGTAAAAAACAAAAAATCTCCACTTTTTTTTTTTTTGTACAAATGCAAATTCATGGATTACTTCACTGTGACAGTCACATGACAATAATTCAAAGACTTTATGATTGAAATGCAGGCTGTGTTTACACAGACAGGGGAATATATGAAAAGAAATGCAGGATTTCTTTTGTGAATTTGCAAGAATTATTGTGTTGCCTGTTAAAAATGATCCTTAAATCACTCTCATTAATAAATTAGCTAAAAAAAATCAAACATTTAAACTAATTTAATTCTGTAAAAGACAAAAAATTTTGCACTTTTTTGCACAAATGCAAAATCATGAGTGACTTTGCTGTGATAAACAGTCACATGACAATAATTCAGAGACGTTATGATTGAGCTGCAGGCTGTGTTTACGCAGAGCAGTGGGAGATATGTAGAGAAACGCAGGATTTATTTTGTGAATTTGCAAGAATGATTTCATCTCTGGTTAAAAATGATCCAAATCTATGCTTGAAATCCTGATTTATTGCAGAAATCACTCTTGTTTAAAAATTGGCTAAAAATCAAATAACAATAATTCAGAGACTTATTTCCACAGAGCAGTGGGAGATATGTAGAGAAACGCAGGATTTATTTTGTGAATTTGCAAGAATGATTTCATCTCTGGTTAAAAATGATCCAAATCTATGCTTGAAATCCTGATTTATTGCAGAAATCACTCTTGTTTAAAAATTGGCTAAAAATCAAATAACAATAATTCAGAGACTTATTTCCACAGAGCAGTGGGAGATATGTAGAGAAACGCAGGATTTTTTTTGATGAATTTGGAAGAATTGTTGCGTCTCTCGCTGAAAATGATCCAGAAATCACTCTCATTTAAAAATTAGCTAAAAATCTAACATTTAAATTCATTTAATTCTGTAAAAAAAAATAAATAAATAAATAAAAGAAATCTCCACATTTTTTGCACAAATGCAAAATCATGAGTGACTTCACTGTGACCAACAGTCATGTGATAATAATTCTGAGACTTCTTTCCACAGAACAGTGGGAGATATGTAGAGAAATGCAGGTTGTTTTTGGGGGTGAATTTACAAGAATTATTACGTCTCTGGTTGAAGATGATCCAGAAATGATTCTTGTTTAGAAATGAGCTAAAAAATCAAACATTTAAACTATTTTAATTTTGTAAAAGATAACAAATTCTGCACTTTTTTGCACAAATGCAAATTCATGAGTGACTTTGCTGTGACCAACAGTGATGTGATAATAATTCAGAGACTTTATGATTGAACTGCAGAGAGGAGACAATTTTTGGGGGGGATTTGCAAGAATTATTTGGTCTCTGATTAAAAATGATCCAGAAATTACTGTCATTTAAAAATTTGCTAAAAATCAAACATTTAAACTCACCAGAATCTACAAAAAAGCCCCAAAAAAATCTGCACTTTTTTGCACAAATGCAAAATCTTGATTGACTTCACTGTGACCAACAGTCACATGACAGTAATTCAGAGACGTTACGATTCTACAACTTCATTTTGCTTTTATCCAAAGACATCTGAGAGCAGATACAACACAAGCGAGGATCTTTAGGACTTTAGGATTAAACTGCAGGCAGCGTTTAAACAGAACATGTGTAGAAATGCAGGATTTTTCTGTGAGCTTGCATCGTGCATCAGAGCATCAGTGCAATAAGAGCTGCAGCGTCTGATCAGNCAGAGCATCAGTGCAATAAGAGCTGCAGCGTCTGATCAGCTCTCGGGTCCGTCAGGAAACTTTCTTTGCAACTTTGAAGTGAGCAGAATTTGCAAGATTGCAGTCATTAAGGTACAAATCTTGTTTCCAAACTTTCAGATCAGCGTGACAAGTCGACATATTCCTGGCAGCTTGAAAGAAAGAAAAAAAACCCCCAAAAAACGCAGCGATCGGAGCGTGAGGTTGCCATGGAGTCACCGCAGCGCCCGTGTGCTCAGACATCTGCTGCGGTTATGTTAGCGACAGTGTTGTCCAAAAACTTGTTCAGCTAGTCGTCACCTTTTGATCCGTTTCTGCCCAAAAAAAAAAAAAAACTTTTGCTGGTTTCATCTCGTGGAGCTTCGATCAGGAGGTTTGACTTGTTTTTAGTGAAACAACATGAATCGATGGAGGCAGAAGAAAGATGCAGAAAACACAAAAGTGGGACTATTTTGGCCAAGATTTGATTAGAAACTGTTTTATTTTTAAGTTGGTTTAATGTTTTGCATTAATTTATTCTTTTTTTTTTTCCAGATTTCTTCATATATATTCTGTACATCGGGTAAAGTAGGACCTAGTTGAGGTTGGGCGGAGGGATACGCTGTGGTGTTGAATCACATTTAACACTAACATACAACAGCGTGACATAAACTTTGCCCTTGTTCCTTTACTGCATGAATCTTCTGGTTCAAGGCCTGAAAAAGAGAAATATAAGTTTTAGGAAGCACGTCAATAAATAAAATCAAACTGTCATCTCATATTTTCTTGTTAACCGTCTGACCTGGCGCCAAAAACATCACCTAAAAAAACACCATTTATCAGAGACAGGAAGTGTGACAACAGAAATAATTGTTGGATTTTTAACCTTCCGATGTTTCTGTGGGACTTTTTCAGTTAAAATGATCCAAATCTAAGCCAAAAATCATAATATTTATCAAATATAAATCACTTTTTAGTGCTTGTTGAGGAGGTGGAGGTTTCTTTCTGTGTCTTTGGGAGAAAATAATCGACTGTTTTAGAATATTTTAGGGTTTTTCAAGTGTTCTTTAACACCCTGAACCCCAAAACCTGCTGCCATGTTTCAAAAACATTTATAAAATTGAAAGAATGACACCATTCATCTGTGCAAGAAACCATAGAAACAGAAAGAATCGTCCACTTTCTGCTTTAACTAATCAAATTAACCAAATATAATCGTCACATTTCATCATTATCGTTGCTGCTCTACTGCGACAATTGCGTGACAAAAAAATTTGCCGACTTTTGGGTTGAACTGCAGGCAGTGTTTCTGTACAAAGCAGACGGGAGCCGAAGTAAAAACGATGCAGCTCGGCTCAAAAACAGCGAACAGAGCAGCAAGTTGTTGGAGGATGCATTCAGCATGGTGAAACCTGTTTATGAAGTTGAGCTTTTTTGCATTATTGGAAACATTTAAGGACACTCGGAGAAATTTTGTGCGTTCATGTAAGAAAATGAAATGAAGAAATCTGCCCAGATGACATGTTTGCGTTTCCTTCTCCTTCTAGTCATGGTTGTTCTTTTTCTATAGAGCTGCAGAACTTTATGTTGCAGTTAAAAAAGGTTTCTTTTAAATGCAGCTTGAGCCACACTTCAGGTGTCTGTTTAGATGCATCAGCAGCCTTTCTGTTTATTAAGTCTAGCCGGACCTCATGCAGTTTTGTCTGCTTTCCCTAAATCCTGCAGGAGTTTTAGTTCGTAGTTCTGTCTTTGTGCTGTTTATACTTTGTTCTGGGAAATTTGCAAATACTAGGATGCAAAAATAAGAAAAATGAGACCGGATTGTGAGTCCAGTGCACAAGAACCACCTAAAAGTTCCCATAACTGAACCGTAACGTCATTCTTTGCAGCCAAAGCGACTCCGCCCGTCCCGCCGCCACACGCAGGTTCGGAAACAAGCGCTCCTCGTCGCCTCAGGTTAAACGCCCGGCCGTGACTTGATGCCGCCTGACACGTCTCGCCAGCGCCAGTTTAAGGAGCCTCCTCCTCCTCCTGCGCCCGTCCTCATTGTTGTTAAAGAGGATGTGACAAAGAGCGATATCGGTGGGATGAATATTTAATCTGCCCCTCCCCCCCTCATCCTTCCCTGACTTATTCATGTTCCTCGGGCATATCTGCCTCGCCGCCTACCTGTCACATCCCCTCTGCGCCCGCCGAGCGTCGAGTAATAACTTTACTTTCTGCCTCAGAAGTATTAAAGAAAAAAAAAAGACATCTTGATCAAGCAGTCGCGCAGAAATGATGCGGGCGTGCGGCGAGGTGATGGATATCTGTTATCCAGTGCACCTCTTAAATATCATCCTCCCCTTTAACAGTTTTGACAGGAGCTGCTTCCCCCCTTGTCAGAGCCAATTGGTTGAGGGATCGAGGGATTGAACATCGACGGGAGGACAGGAATACCGCAATTACCGACGAAGGAGTGGGGGGGGGGTCCGTTAGTGATGTTTGATGTGATTTATCCGACAGTGCGTTTATACGGGAGGCCCGGTGACGCCGTGACATTGACGGAGTTGTGTAATCAATCGGACTCGTCCGAGCTGGAGCGCTTTGAGAAAGCTGCTGTCGGGATGTGAGTGACGGTTCATCATAACCGCCTCATTCGACTGTCTGCCCTCCCCCTCCTCCTCCTCTTCCTGCCTCCTCCTCCTCGCTGCGATGAGGAAAGAGAGCAGAAGAAGAAGAAGAAGGAGACCTGAGAGGAGGGAGCAGATAAATCACCTCAACTGGAGTCACTTTCTGGCCAAATCTCTGGCTGCTCAGAACAATCTGACAATCAGTAAAACTTGTCCTCCTGAACAGATTCTGGTCTGCAGAGGAGGATTTCACTCTGGGAAGGCCTCGTGGGATTTAAAACTGAGTGCACGGCAAAAGTTAGTCCTTATTTCAGGTGTGTTTTGGGGGGAAACGGTGCAGTTTTAGCTTCCATTTGTAAAAATATATATATCATTCCACCACTACCTACACACAGTCGTCCTCAAATGTACTCACACCCTTCCATTAAAGAAAAGGCAAAACTCACAATAGTCACTTAAACAACTGGAAATTTAAAAAAGTAATAATAAATAAAAATTTGCTAAATTATAATTTAGTGAAATAAGACGTTGCTTTTGAATTGTGGTTGAAAATAATAATTTTAAAAAACAAACAAACAAAATCAGAGCCCTTTGCTGATGAGCAGTGAAACCAGAACACCTGTCAACAGGTGCAGACGTCTGGCTGAGAGTTACAAAAACACCTGATGATGGCAGTGATTGGCTCAAACAATTCGACTAAATATTAGTTTACGGGTCCCATCATGCTCGTTTTTTTATATTTCTGTTGAACCACAATTCAGAAGCAATGTCCTGATTTTCATTACGTTTTTATTTATTATTACTTTTGTCAACTTATTCCAGTGACAGCTGTTTTTGTTCTTCTTTAATGGGACAGTATGAACACATTTGAGGACGACTGTAGTTTCTGAGCATTTTTCTTCCCTGTTGGCTCATTTTTCAACATAAATTCCTGCACCTTTACGCAAACAGAACAACCATAAGGAAAGAGACAAAATCAACATGTGCAGCATTTTTCCAAGGGTCCAAAGGTACAAGGAATTAAAAACCCCTCAGTATGTCACTGTTTACATAGTGTTTAATTACATTTCTTGCAGACACTACCTGCAGTTCAACCCATGAGTCGCTGAATTTTTGTCATGTGACTGTTGGTCGCAGCTGAACCACTGAAACCTTCACAGATGCACCGAGGAGCTCAGAATTTTCTGTTTTGTCCAGAATCTACTTCAAGCAAACTGTTGATTTTTAGCATTTTTTTAAAACTAAGACATGCAGAATAAAATGATTTTAATGAAATATCACAACTTTAAGTTTCCGGATTGGACGGCACGTCACAAATAGTCCAACGACTGTACTTGATTTAATCTTGTTGGAGGTGATGTTAGAGATTAAATGTCGTCTTTGAGTTTAACCAACGCCCAGAAGCTCCTACCCTGGAATGGGCATCATTGTGAGCCTTGAAAGAGGTTCTGCAGGGTCGATTTGTGCAGCTAGAACCTGCACAAACATGCAGGAACCCCTAAAAACAACCCGCAAATTCCTGCAGAGGAAAATCAAATCGCAATCGTGAAAAACAATCGCGCAACTAGTTCCATGTATTCGAGTCAGATGTCAACGTTGAGCATGAAAAAAATGTAAAATTTAGATTAAAAGCATCCAACACTTGTTTTTTTTTGCACCAATTTGTGACTTTTCTGCATCAATTTATGCAGAAAAAGTCTGTTTACATAAAGAAAAACACTGCATTCAGGCTCCAGTCATCTAAATGTATGTTTTTATAACAGATTTTCTGCTTTTTTGAGCTCATGTTTCATATTCTGAGAGTAAACAAAAAGGCCCGGCCTTGTTTTTTTGCAGCTCTGACTCGTGTTCTCCTTCTACTCGTTGAGTCGAGGATCCTCCGTCGTCGTGTTTATCGTGTCCACAAGAAGTAAAACAAAAAAAAACACCGACAACAACACAACGGTGCAACATCTGTGCGCTGGTCAATAATTCACCGACGTGAGACAGTGTTTCAGGCCGAGTTTGGGAAAACAAGGATAGGTTGCACTTATCCCGACCTGGAGTCATGAGAAGGGCTATGGAGCCTCGTCAATAATGCACGAGAGCCACATTTTCGAATCCCCCACCGCTCTTCATGCATTTTTCAAGCAAAAATACTTTGCAGGGTAGAAGTGGGGGGCAGGCGAACGGTGTTTCGTCTAAAAATAACCCCACATATTCCTCTTTACTGTTGATCCTCGTACAGCCGACACCGACGTGGGCAGAGCGATTATGACTCCAGCTTTTTTTTTTTTATTCTCCCTCCGACATACGTGATCGCGCCGCAGACACGTGAACATTTGCATCGCATTTAAATATTCCTGTAGATTGAGCTGCCGTCACCTCTGACCTTCTTTGCTGCTCGATTCTTGGAGAGTCGCCAGCGCATGAGCGAGAGCCTTTCATGGCTCTTGCGGGGAGCTTAATGCCTAAAAATGGAGATAAAATATATGATTTTCCGACGTCTGCTCAGAACTTGCGCGTTTTAAATATTTATCCGCGCGCCGGTTTTCGCCGCGGATTCGGGCCCACACAGTGCGGTTCAGAGTTTAGAGGGGAGCCGCGGTGCAGGAAGTAAAGTGTAGTTGAGATGGAAAGTCCTGCTCAGTGGCCTTCATGAGTTTGGTTGTTTATTCCTTTGCATTGTGAACATCATCATCAAGCATCTTCTGATTTGTCTTTCGCCGCATTTCCATAAAATTTGTTGCATGAATTTAGAAATGTGTGAACTTGAAGTAGACTCTGGGGGTTTTTTTTGCTCCAGTTTTGCAAATTTTTAAGTCCTGCAGCTTTGTGGAAACAAGATAAACATGACTAGAAGAAGAAAGAACTCATAATTGTCTCCTGTGTGGTGTGATATAGTTAATATGTCAAAAATTGTTTGAAAAAAATAGAAACAATTTTGGAAAAAAAGCACAGAAGTTGAATTTCTTTGCGTTTTTATTTTACATAAATTGAAAGAAGCCTGGACTCAACATGCACAACATTCTACCAAACGCCCACAAATAAATATTGATTCTACACATTTAGATATTTTTTTTATTTTAAAAAATAATAGAACATTTTAATGTTTTTATACACGTCTCCATCGTGCTCTGTGAAAACACAGCCTGCCGTTCAGCCGAAAAGTCGCAGAATTTTTGTCACATGACTGTTGGTCTTTGCTAAATTGGTAAAATTCTTTCAGTTGTGCTGAGGAAGACAGATTTTTTTGTTTTTTACAGATCGTGGTTATTACAAAGGGTGAATTTTTGACAGATTTTTAAATGAGACCAAAGTGATTTTGATGAAACATGCAAATTTTTGGCTTTTGTTTGGTTGTTTTTCTGCAACAAAATCAAAAGTCCTCGAACACGAATGGTTCAAAGACTGTCAGAAAGAAAAATGGTACAACTTTATTTTAAAAAACTCCTCTTTCAAATCTTCCAGTGGGGTTTGGGCTTCAGAGGTTCAGCAGAAGTTGGAAGCCAACTGTTTGCCAAGTCTTCAGGAATTGGTTTCTGTTGGGAAAATCTTAACTATTCTTTCATGTCACCATATTTTAAGGTTATTTGAGACAAGGATTTAGTTGAAAAAGGTGTTTTCATCTCGAATGAAGCATTAGCTCTTTTTCGCAAAAGCCAAAAATTGAAGCTTTTTGTGGAATTTTTCCATTTTCATTGGCTTTTTTCCGATGCGATACCTCAAAATGCATGTTAAAAAAGCTTCAAGGCTTCATCACGGTGTCTATGACGACTTTTCTTGTGGTTTGGCAACTCATAGTTCTTGGTTTTGACTGAAGAAGTCTGGAGAGTCTCATTCTGTTAAAAACAGACAAAAACAAACGCAAAAATACCTTAAAATGACGAAGAAATACGTAAAATGCTGGTCATATATGACAGAAAGATGGAGATAAGTCTTCAGGAATTGGTTTCTTTAGGGAAAGTCGTAACTATTCCTTCTTATAAGCTGGTGTCGACCATATTTCAGGGTTACATGAGACAAAGATTTAGTTGAAGAAGGTGTTTTCATCTCCCATGAAGCATCAACTCTTTCTTTAAAAAGCCACTGAGTTGAATTTCTGTTGTTTTCATTGCTTTAGCTTTTGTATTCATAAGACCTCACAGTCTTGTGTCTCTCCGATCAGCCGGCGGTTCGTCCATATTAACCAAACTGTAGCTGCAGTTCGCGGATATTTCAGCAAATCATATATCACACGGAGCCGAATGCCAGCGCTCGAGCTCCGAGCTGAGGTTTGACTCCACCGTCCAACGTCAACGTTGTGCTTGGCTGCGGGGCCGGTAATATAACTTAATATGTTGATAATTCTGGCACTTTGGGAGTGTTGCAGGAGTAAAAATTACATGAAATCCAATACAAAAGTAAGGTTTTAGGGCTGCTGGGACTATATTACCTGTGAAGAAGGGAAAGTAGACGGCAGTAACATTCCTGCCCCGCTTTAAAGTCAATACGCCGGGCTGCATGTGAAATATTTCCAAAACTAACCTCGGCTACATCAGCTGTAACGAGAGCTGCGCTTTGAAAAATAAACCTACAAGTTGTGTGATAAAACATTACAAAGCTGCGACCGTGTTAAGTGACTCACCAGGGACTCTGAGAAATAACGTCTGGCCTCAGTTTTAGGAGCTACGACGACTTCTGATGAAGTTATGTTCAACCACAGTTAAGGTATTTTTAATTAGCGGTATTAATTATCTGTCCAGGTGTGTTGAGAAGGCAGGGCTTGGAAATCTTGAACTCAAAGTAAAGAAGAATTCAGTTATCAAGCTAAGTTCATGAACTTAAATTGAGCTTTAACAGAGAAATGTAAGTTCAAATTACAAACAATATTAAACTGACATTTTTATGTGAAGCCCAACCCAATAAAACAAATAAAATAGCAACTTAAATACACTGAATGAATAAATTTAAACATTTTAAAACATTTTTTAACAAATTATTTGAACAATTTACTTTTTGTTTGACATTTTTTCACATTTTGTTAAATTACAAATATCAAGTACATTTACAAAAATCTGTATTTTTACAAATACAAGTTTATTTTTACAAAGTTTAATCATAAAATTACAATGATTGCTGCCTTTAAATCAGCATAATATAGCATTATTTTACAGATATTTTTTGTTAAACAGATTTTTACAGGTTTTTAAATTACAAACAAAACACTATAAAAAAAATATATAAAATCCAAATTATTCAGCAAAAATATATATATATTTTATCAATATTTGATGCTATTTGAACGTAAAACTCTGTATTTTAATGACTG
>NW_007577906.1:455582-462852 GCF_000690725.1 Stegastes partitus
CCTCGAACACGAATGGTTCAAAGACTGTCAGAAAGAAAAATGGTACAACTTTATTTTAAAAAACTCCTCTTTCAAATCTTCCAGTGGGGTTTGGGCTTCAGAGGTTCAGCAGAAGTTGGAAGCCAACTGTTTGCCAAGTCTTCAGGAATTGGTTTCTGTTGGGAAAATCTTAACTATTCTTTCATGTCACCATATTTTAAGGTTATTTGAGACAAGGATTTAGTTGAAAAAGGTGTTTTCATCTCGAATGAAGCATTAGCTCTTTTTCGCAAAAGCCAAAAATTGAAGCTTTTTGTGGAATTTTTCCATTTTCATTGGCTTTTTTCCGATGCGATACCTCAAAATGCATGTTAAAAAAGCTTCAAGGCTTCATCACGGTGTCTATGACGACTTTTCTTGTGGTTTGGCAACTCATAGTTCTTGGTTTTGACTGAAGAAGTCTGGAGAGTCTCATTCTGTTAAAAACAGACAAAAACAAACGCAAAAATACCTTAAAATGACGAAGAAATACGTAAAATGCTGTTTATATGTGACAGAAAGATGGGGATAAGTCTTCAGGAATTGGTTTCTATTGGGAAAATTGTAACTATTCTTTCATGTCACCATATTTTAAGGTTATGTGAGACAAAGATTTAGTTGAAAAAGGTGTTTTCATCTCCCACGAAGCATCTACTCTTCTTTAAAAGCCAAAAAAATTGAAGCTTATTGTGGAATTTTTCCATTTTCATTGGCTTTTTCCAAAGCAACACTTCAACATGCATGTTAAAAAAGCTTCAAGGCTTCATGATGGTGTCTGTGGTACGATTTTGGCAACTCATAGTTCTTGGTTTTGACTGAAGTCTGTAGAGTCATAGTCTTTAAAAGAACACTGAAAGACCTCAAAGAAGATGAAGAAACAAGTAAAACACTGGTCATATATGACAGAAAGATGGAGATCAGTCTTCAGGAACTGGTTTCTGTTGGGAACGTCATAACTATTTCTTCTTATAAGCTGGTGTCGACCATATTTCAGGGTTACATGAGACAAAGATTTAGTTGAAGAAGGTGTTTTCATCTCCCATGAAGCATCAACTCTTTCTTTAAAAAGCCACTGAGTTGAATTTCTGTTGTTTTCATTGCTTTAGCTTTTGTATTCATAAGACCTCACAGTCTTGTGTCTCTCCGATCGGCCGGCGCTTCGTCCATATTAACCAAACTGTAGCTGCAGTTCGCGGATATTTCAGCAAATCATATATCACACGGAGCCAAATGCCAGCGCTCGAGCTCCGAGCTGAGGTTTGACTCCACCGTCCAACGTCAACGTTGTGCTTGGCTGCGGGGCCGGTAATATAACTTAATATGTTGATAATTCTGGCACTTTGGGAGTGTTGCAGGAGTAAAAATTACATGAAATCCAATACAAAAGTAAGGTTTTAGGGCTGCTGGGACTATATTACCTGTGAAGAAGGGAAAGTAGACGGCAGTAACATTCCTGCCCCGCTTTAAAGTCAATACGCCGGGCTGCATGTGAAATATTTCCAAAACTAACCTCGGCTACATCAGCTGTAACGAGAGCTGCGCTTTGAAAAATAAACCTACAAGTTGTGTGATAAAACATTACAAAGCTGCGACCGTGTTAAGTGACTCACCAGGGACTCTGAGAAATAACGTCTGGCCTCAGTTTTAGGAGCTACGACGACTTCTGATGAAGTTATGTTCAACCACAGTTAAGGTATTTTTAATTAGCGGTATTAATTATCTGTCCAGGTGTGTTGAGAAGGCAGGGCTTGGAAATCTTGAACTCAAAGTAAAGAAGAATTCAGTTATCAAGCTAAGTTCATGAACTTAAATTGAGCTTTAACAGAGAAATGTGAGTTCAAATTACAAACAATATTAAGCTGACATTTTTATGTGAAGCCCAACCCATTAAAATAAATAAAATAGCAATTTAAATACACTGTATGAATACATTTAAAAACTTCATATGAGGTTATTTAAGATTTTTTAACAAATTATTTAAACAATTTACTTTTTGTTTGACATTTTTTCACATTTTGTTAAATTACAAATATCAAGTAAAATCACAAAAATCGGTATTTTTAGAAATACAAGTATATTTTTAGTGTTTAATCATAAAATTACAATTATTGATGCATTTAAATCAGCATAAAATAGCATTATTTTACAAATATTTGCAGATACTTTTTTGAAACAGATTTTTACAGGTTTTTAAATTAAAAAAAAAAACTATTAAAAAAATTAAATAAAATCCCAATTATTCAGCAAAAATATTAGTTTTTATAAATATTTGCTGTTATTTGAACATAAAAATCTGTATTTTAATGACTGAAAAATGTTTGTGTATTAAAAATTTTTATTGAATTTCTGTTTTTTTACAGATATTTTCCTTTTGGTAAATTTCTGATAATATCAAAGGAAATCACAGAAAAAAATATTAAATTACATGTCAACTGCAAAAACCAAAGACCGAAACTGTAAATAAGGTTCTATATATATATATATATATATATATATATATATATATATATTTTTTTTTTTTTTACAAATACTAATTAATTATTTTACAGTGCTTACACAGTTTTACTTTATTTAAATTCACACAAAAAATATAATTATTTTACAATTATTAAAGTCATTTGAAGAAAAACACTGTAAGATCACTGACAAACATATTATTTAAAAACAAATAAAACAGGCCAAAACTGTATTTTTTACTGTATTTAATTCTGCAAAACAAATATTAGTTTACACATATTTGCTGTGTTCAATTATTTAAAAAAACAATTCATAAAATATATAATTTTTTACAACATTTTAGAGATATTTGTTGTATTTTAAATAAAAATTATGTCTGCTGTAATATTTAGATGTATTATTTAATATATTTTTTATAATTATCCTGCAGCCACGCATGTGAACGCTGGGAATCGGCTCCTCGAGTCACTTTTTACGAGTGCAGAGGTGACTTCTCCGAGTCGTCATCACTTAAAAAGACTGATGTTCCAGAAATCGCAGCACGGAGCTGCGACGGACTTTCCCAGCGTTTTAACGCGCTGCCGCTGCCGCCGCCGCCGCCTCGCCGCTTATTCAGATTTATGAAACAATATCTCACGACTGTTTGACTGCCGTGTCAACGCCGCCGCGAACTCTTCGGGGCCTGTTGTGTTGCCGTTCTCTGGTTTTAATCATTTCTGGCCGCTTTCCACTTCCGGCCTGCAAAAGTGAAACAGCTTAGGAATGTCATTCTTTGAAAAGAAAACAGAGAGGATCCACAGAGGAAGTCCTCCCACAGTCCTCTGGTCTCCATGCACGGCTACACAACGCACACACACATTCTCACACCCACACGCTGAACTCTCCCACACACAGCACAGCGCACAGGCCTTCTCACTTACAGACACACACTGATTCACGCTCTCGTACACAGAGGGCTGCAGCAGGGCTTGCTGGGAAACATCAGACACCCGGGGAGGAAGGAGGACAGGCTTTTCCCACATTTAGACTCCACGGATACTTCAGATGTCGAGCTAAAAATAGAGCCGGCGTTAACCGAACCGACGCTGCAGCAGCAGCGAGGCCGGGCGCTCGGCGAGGCAGCGTTTTCCTGCAAAAAGTCACAAAAACGCCGCGTAGAACCGGAGTAAGGTGATGAAACGTGGACGGGAATGAGGCGTGGGATGTGATGCTTTCATTTAAAGCAACTAGTAATGATCTGTGGTGTTGCTCCTGTCACGTTTTTACTCACTGTGGGCTCATTTATAACTGCAAAATAAAGTCCTGCACCTCGATGGAAGCAGAACAGGCAGGACTAGAAGGAGAAAGATCTAAAAAATCTTGTATGTGCAGTGGAGCAAAGTTATGACGTCATTAATCATATAAATAACAAAAAACAAGTAGAATTTCTTTATTTATTTTACAAAAATTGGGGGAAAAAAACAGGAATTACCATGTGTATCATTTATCCAAGTATCCCTCAGTGCTGCCAACACTGGAAAAAAAAATATGTTGGCTTCACATGCTGTTGATAATTTACTGCTTATGTTTTCAAATAGTTTCTATACCTGCAACCCATTTGGCTCTGTGTAAACACATCCTTTAATCGAAAAGGTTCAGAATTTTTGTCTTGTGCTCGTTAGGTGCAGCTGAGTCATCAAAGGCTTCGTGGATGTCCAGAGGAGCACAGAATTTTTTGTTTTTCATAGAATTTAGTTGGAGTAAGCATTTAATTTTTTGGTGAATTTTTATTCAACTTTTTTTGTTTTGTTTTTTGTTTTTTTTAAATATTAGGATTTTAAGCTTGTCACAAATGAGTAGGTTGAAAATCTGACAGTAGTTTCTCTTTTTATAGTTTATGGCTCTGATATATGGTGTCTTTATTTGACATGCCTTTAGCTGTGTATATTATAGATATTTTGCTATTTATTCTTTTATTGTGTTCCTGTTCTTGTCTCGTATCTACTCCGTGGAAACACATCCTGCAGTTCAACCGGAAAATTCCCAGAATTTCTGTCACAAAACGGTTGATCACAGATGAGCCATCAAAGGCTTCATGGTTGCGCAGTGGAGCACAGAATTTTCTGTTTTTTATAGAATTTAGTTGGCGCAAATAATACATTTTTTGGTGATTTTTTAAAAGTTGAATAAAAGGATTTTTGTGAAATATCAGGATTTTATGCTAAGTTGAAAATCTGACAGTAGTTTGTGTTTTTATAGTTTATGGCTCTGATATATGGTGTCAATTTGGCATTTTGACTTTACATATTATCGATATTTTACTGTTTATCTTTTTAATCTGTTCCCACACTTGTCTTGTATCTGCTCTGTGGAAACACATCCTGCAGTTCAACTGAATATCCTGCATCACTAACGGCTTCACAGTTGGACCGAGGAGAGCAGAATTTTGAGGGTTTTTTTTACAAAATCTGGTTAAAGCAAACAATTTATGTTGGTTATTTATTTTTATTTTTAAAGTTAAATATAATGATATTGTTGATCTATCACAATATTAAGTTTAGTTTAAGTCAACCTTAGATTTGAAAAGTCCTTTATTTTTTGTTATGCGACTTTTGTTGCAGGGAAATCAATCCTGTCTTCACGGTTGCGCTGAGGGTTGCAGAATTTATTTGTTTTTGTACAATCTGCTTCATGCAGACTGTTTATTTTTTGGTGTGTTTTTAAATGAGACACGTCGACTGTCCAGTGGAACAGCATGTCCCAGTAGTTTCCTCTGTTTTTACACTATCTCTATGTGGTAAATGGGGCAATTTTGGCATTTTTTAAGAAGATAAGAAGCTTTTCAACCCTGCAGGTGGATTTTTGTGTTTAGAGCGTTAAAATGTGGTATCTAGCCACAAGTACAACAAATAACTAAGAGCATAACTGATGACAAGCTGCATAAAGTGCAGATATAATAATAAAATAGCTAAAAATAGTTGACTGAAACAGCTAAAAATATATCTTAAAAATAGCAGCATGTGAGAGATAAGGTGTGCAATAAAACTGTGGAATATTCTGGTACTTTTGGCATTAAGTATGGGGGTTTGTGTCCCTCATTTTAATGTCAAAAGACTCTTTCATGGGCCTGATGTTTCCCACAAATGCACGTTTGTGTTCATATTGCAACCCTCATTTGTTGACGAGTCATCTTTAAAAGGTACATCTCTGAATTATCAGTACTTTCAGATTTCTAGATTCTTGTTATTCTTCTTCTATTTTGTATTTTTTTGCAGCGTACACTTCACCCTCATTGCCACAGAGAGTGAACATCTCCCTAAACTTTGCATCTGCGGAGCTGTTTTGTTCCTTCATGTTGTGTTTCCTCGCTGACAGCGGCTCAAATCGCAGCTCCTCTCGTTTACGTATTCATGCCACGTTTGCATGTTTGCGGCGGTGACCTGTTCGCGTCGCCCTCTGCGCCACCGAGCGGCTTTATCCGCTTGTTTTTTTTTAAAAAAAAAACAGGGAAAAAAAAGCGCCTTCGGGCCGCGAAGTTGGTGAAAGACGAAGCGCTTTGTCGTTTTTTCCTCAGGAGGCATTTCATTTCAAGCCGCTGACCTTCCCGTCGCGACTCTCGGCCGACCACCGCCGCCATTATGCAAAAAATAATCTCGTTTCACATTCGCTCACTTCTCCAACTAGCACCGATTGTCCGAGCCGCTCACCGTCTCCAAATAAAAACCCGTCTGGCCTTTTTACATGTTCTCCCCGTTGCCTGACTCGGCCCCGTTCTTGGCACCCAGTCGCGTTTAATTTAGTTCAAGTCGCCGCCGTCCCATAAGGGTGAAGTCCTGCGTACGTGGCAACCAGATATTTCACAGTCGAGCTGAACACAAGCAGCAGCAGCAGCAGCAGCAAGTGGACGCGATGATTAAAAGAGCTGCAGCGGAGCAACAAGCAGAACCGGGAGGAGGCCGCTTGTAGGGATTCATCAGCGTCATCATTTGTCGGTGCACGACTGATGCGGATCTTCTCCAGCGTTGGACGAGCGTCGCTCATGCGGAGAAACAAACGGCGTCCGGGTCACGTTTCGGGTTTAGTTGAGCAGCACCTGCACGTTTAATTATCAGTTAAATCATCGTTTTAGTAATTTAGCAGCTGCTGAAAAATCAAAACTGATGCGCCAACGTAAATTTATCCAAACTGGGTCGAGTTAGATCGACTCAAATCATCTCATTCCTCTTGATTTAACCGTTTGCTTTGATTCAAGTTCATCCAAGGAACTTGAAATGTCCAGTTTATGCAGTTTAAGAGTTAAATTTAACATCTATGACAGGATTTCCTCGTCTTTATGGTGCCTTAGTGTGACTTTTATCTGGAAATTATGCGTAATTGCAAGAAAACATTTTGAATTTGCTGCTTTGTTGGATGAACAATTTAAGTTTTGATGGTTTTTGTTGCCCGTAGTTGCATCAACTTGATAATTTTGCATAATTTCAACTCAAATTTCTGCATTAGTTGAATTTAAAAAAAATCTTTCTTCACTTTGAGATCAGGATTTCTATTTTAGACGGTTGAGATCGTGTGTTTGAAGCACAAATATGAATCAACAGGACGATTCAAAATCTTTTACAGATAAATTTTGCTGTTTTCGGTGCGATATTAGCAACAAAAGCTCAAGTGCAAATGGGTATTTTTTGTGTAAAATCGTCATCAAACTAATTTAATTAAGTTCCCTCAACTTGAATTTAGCCTCAAATTCAACCAATGCAGAAATTTAAGTTGAATTTACTCACAATGTTAAGTTGATGCAACAACCCGTCAAAATGCAGCT
>NW_007577906.1:463848-483901 GCF_000690725.1 Stegastes partitus
GTTTGTAGTTCCTGAAATTTATGACACCAAAATTACAAATTGCGTTTTATTATAAAAACACTCCACAAGTTCTTTTTATTACACTCACTCATCTTCCAGAGTCTAATTTGTTCAGTAAAATTGTCGCTTTGCGGCTCGAAACTGGGCTAAATCCGTCAAGACAAGTCAAACGATTGTTTTTACAGACGTTTAATTAGAAGGTTCCTAATTACGTCTTTACATGCATGGAAATCACACGCAGCCTAAAAACAACATCTTCTGCTGCAGGAGCGTAGGTGACGTCTGGTTTCTCCTTCCGGACCGCCGTCCTCCTGATGCGAGGTGATGCTCGTGTGCAGAACCAACCCCCACTTCTTAAATCAGATTTATGTAGTTAGCGGACGTCGCCTCGCTGCGCCGAGCGAAGCGACACCAGAGCGCATTAAGACTGGCCCGGGGGGGGAGCGATGCCCTCACGGGTCACCGAGGATTACCGCCATCGTTTTATTCTATTTCTGGGCTCTACACGTATCAACACGCCGCGTACAATAACGGCTGTTTTGTTCGGTGAAAGGTTCGGAAAAGTTTAGAGAGCGACCCCCTTTAATTTGCCGTCAACATAATCACCACCTTTGTCTTCTTCTGGCGTGTCGGGATTGATGGTGTGACAGCACAATCTGAAACGAAGCTACTCTTAAAAAGGAAAAAAAAGAGAAAACAGACGATAAATTTAGCCTCCCATATGGCGGCGGCATCTGTGCGAGTTGTCGAGTACGCGGCGGCCGAGCGACTCAGCCGGAGAGGCCTGTTGCACGATGACGCGATTGTTGCTCCGCGTTTGAAATGCCAAAGATTATCCGCGGCTCCGTGTTGAGATATGTACCTCATTGATGTAACGTTTTACAGATGGTGTAGTAGCTGAGCAGAGAGGCAGGAGCAGGAGGAGGAGGAGGAGGAGGAGGAGGAGGAGGCGGCAGAGCAGAGCGCCGTAATCTCCTGATGTGCGATGACAGGTAGTCTCAAAGCAAAGCCTTTACACGGCGTACCTGCAGCGCCGCTCGGTTTGATGGGAGATCAGTGGGCTGTCGACTCCGCTAACAGCCGGGCTGAGCAACAAATCCATCGGAGACAAACACAGAACCTCACACGCTGCCTGCACAGACACACAATGAAGGAACAGGTACACACAGCAGCGCAAATACACACAATTACAAAGCTGCGTTTCAGGTGTTCTTATTGAATTAAAGCCGGTTTGTCAGATCTGTTCAGCGGTTTAGCGTCGACAGCTGATGTCTGGTTTTAACCCACAATGCAACTCTGACAGTAAGACGATGCGTTTACACGTGCAATTGTTAAATTGTAGGAAAGGCTTTTAGTTTGAAGGTCAGCGATGCAGGTCGCCCTTTGTTTAGTGTTGTGTAAGATGAAGGCACAAAAACTACAAACAGTAATTGTGCTTAAAAAAACTGAAATTTTCTGTTAATCAATCCACAATAATACAAAAAAACCTGCATATTTCTGTATTTTAATGATAAATCTAATGTTTAAAAAAATGCTTTTGCTTGAAAAAATGCTGAAAATAAAAGAAATTGACATTTTGTATTATTTAATGCTGGAAAATAGGATATTTAATGTTATTTAGCTGTAAATCTAGGCTAGAAAAATGATGTTCTGTTTAGTTATTAGTCGGTTTATTGTGGTAAATTGGACATTTTATGGTATATAATAGTAAATCTGCAGTATAAAAACTGCAAATAAATCCAAAAAATCACAGAAAATGTACTGATTAATTTAATCAACATTGTGTCTACTTAAAAATAAATAAATAAATAAATACATTTAAAAAATTGATAATTTGAAAAAAAAAATTTTAAATGATAATTTATGCATTTTCAAGAATTTCTGTTAGTTAATGGTAAATCTATCATAATTTTTTTTTAAAGAAAAAAAAAAAGACATTTCTTATTATTTATCGATGCGTCCAGCATTTAAAAAATGGACATTCTTTGTTGTTTGATGCTAAATCTAATTTACTGTCAACATTTTATTTCAAACATTTATTCTGTGATTTCACTAGATTCTGTAAAATAGCAGTTTAAAGATTATTTACTGTTTTTTAAACCTTAACATACATTTTTTCTTACCAAAACCAGCCAATGTCAGTACAATAATGTACTTTTTAAATTAAAATATAGTGAAAATAGTGAAATAATACGAGTTTACAACTAAACACTGGTAAAGAATACATTACTATTTTTGATTTTTTTAATGGATTTGTGACATTATTTACATTTTTGGCCTGTTTTTTTTAAGGGCTAACATGTAAATTAATACTTATTTCTGTAATTTTGCTAAATATTATCTGCAATTTAACTGAATTGGTTGATTTTTCAACATCAGTTGAAAAAAAAACGTGAAAAAAGTATATTAGGTTTATTTTAAGCCCTGCTGCATATGTTTATAATGATAAAGCAACAAATAGAGATGAATCATGATTAATTCTCAGACTGTTTTAGATTTTGTGGGTTTCATCGCGTAATTAAATGATATTATACAAATATTTATATCATATTTATTTATACCATAATTATACAAATTGCCTGCACTTTTTTTTAGATTAAACGCACATTATTTGGGGTGTTTTTGGACCCAGATCCAGAACAAAGCCAGCCATCAGAACCCAGAACACCACCCATGCATGTCAGCACGGTTCCTGCCTGACTTTCATTTGTGAGCCTCTTATTGGCGCATTAAAGCGGCCCGGGCCTGCACACCGACGCTCCGGTATCAGTCCTTCAGCGCTCTGGATGATTTCGCTCTCAGCTGAGCCACATCACAGGCGAGCGGAGAGTGCGGCGCCCCTCCATCAAAGAGCTCTTTAATGTCCTCTGATGATTCAAAGCAAATATTTCCGCGGCGCACTCCTGCTCGACGTGCTCCTCTGAAGAGCTTCCTTCAAGTGAGCCAAGATGCTACTTTTACGCTTTGCTCGGCGGCGTTGGAGGGGGTTTGTAAATGAGAATGAAGCCCGTTTCTCAGGAGTGTGGCTTCATCTGAGCGTTGACCACAGCAGGTCTCCTCTTGAGGTGACGGATTCACTCAAAGAACGAACGCTTTGTCGTACAAATCGGTGAGAAAGGCGAATACGTGGAGCGTTTTATTCTCTCAAACTTATAATGTCATGAAGCATATTTAGAAAAAAAGGAAAATTGAATCTTCATCTGCAGTTCAACTGAAGAGTCTCCTAATTTTTGTCACGTGACTGTTGGTCACAGCTGAGTCATTTACGTCTTTTTTGTTGCGCTGATGAGCGCAAAATTTTTGCTTTTTTATAGAATCCGATCAGAACAAAATGTTTATTTTTTGCATATTTTTTAAATATGAGGCACGTAGAATGAAGTGATTTTCATGAAATATCACAATTTTAACCTCTAGAGACCCGAGTTCTTGTTTGATACATATTTTTATTATTATTAATTTTTAAATTGTTTATTTAAAAATGAAAAATGTAAAAAAACATAAAATATATATTTTTTTAATATTTTAAAAATATATTAAAACATTTTAAAAATGAGTAATAATAACAATAATAATAAAAAAAATTTAAAAATAACCACTGTGGTAATATAACCCAAAATGTGATGACCACACACGTGGACGCCAGATCTTAAGAGGTTAAGGTTGCATTTGGTTTATTTTTGTAATGGAACCACATATGAGGAGTTCAAAGACCCTCAGAAACTTAGAAAACCTGATGATTCTCTTTGAGTTACAAGTATCTGTCATTTTATGCACATTATGTCAGTGTCATTATTAGGAAAGATCTGTAAAATTACATCACGTTTTGAGTAAAATGACATTTATGTGTGGAAAAAATACATTAAATTGCCTTTGAAATAACATAATAATAATGTAATATAATGGTTATTAGTTGTAATTTTAAGGGCTACTCCTTACATTACAGAAAACATCTGTTAATCCACAATTATTACGTTGTCTTTTGGAAAACTGCGACAAATCTGTAGAAAAATACTGGAAATTGTTTGTAAAGTTACAGTTAAAAATGTAGAAACACAATAAATTAAAACATAATATGGATGCAATCCTAAATTATGGTTATTTGATGGTAATTTTAACAGTAAGGTCTAAAATTACAGAAAAAAAAAAAGTAAATTTATTGGAGGAAAACAGGAAAAATCTGTAAAAAATGACAGTATTTTTTCTGTAAAATGCTAATTATTATTTTTCTACAGTGCGTCTCTGATAAATGGTGATTTTACTACCTAAATGTTTCATTTGTTTCCATGTTTGTCTTCCATCTTCACTCTGGAAACACTGCCTGCAGTTCAACCCAGTTAAACAGAAAAGTCCCTGAATATTTTTAGCCGCTGATCGCTTCTCGGTTGCTGCAAAGAGCAAAGAATTTAACTTTTTTTTGCAGAGAAAACTGATTTTTAATTTTTTTTGTAAAATGTTTAAAGGAGACACGTAGAAAAAAGTGATTGTAATGAATTATTTCTTTTTTACATTCTCACCTGTGAGTCATGTCACATTTTACACAATCTAAACAATCAGGTTAAAGACACCATCATAGATTCCTACGACGTAAACATGATAAAATAAAAGACAGAACTCAGGTGACCCAGAAAGCTAATGGAGGATGGAGGGAGCAGCACAGATCCAATTAGAGGTGCACTGCTGAACGCCACGATGTGACTGCCAAGTAAATTAGATCAGCAAACATCTCTGATATGATCAGGTTCACTCAAGGTTGTTGTTGCCTTCCCAGAAATGGAATAAACAGAAAGTGTGCGGCTGTATTTGGAACAATTCGGACGCTAAAAGCAGCTGTTGAGCCTAAAATAATGTCCGTTTGTAGACAAATAGTGAGTCAGAGTTCAGAAACGAGAGTGAAAGTGATAATTCGACATAATTCATGCTGTCAGGAGTCAGTTAAGATGAAAAAAAGATGTTATTTATGCCAAAGTGGGGAAATTTGCTGCAAAAATTTCGATACAGCAGTTGGAAAATGGTAAAAAAAGACAAGAAATACACCTGAGTATGATTCATTTAGTACAGATTCTTTGATTTGTGAAAAATATTCTGAGTTGTTCTGTGACATGTGTCGACTTCTGTTGCGTTTGCATCTCTTTAAATCACATTTGCACTCTGAGGTTTTTCAGAAACGCCGAATTACACGTTTTGCAAAGCGGAGCATCCGAAAAAACAAAAAAAAAAAAAAAAAGCAGAACCCAGCATCACTTCTCCGACACCAGCTGTAGCCGCGCATCACAAATGAAAGATATCGTCGTTCTCTACCAAAAAAACATCCGAGGTTTGAACTCAGCAGCAAAGTGTCACATCGTTTCCGTCGGCTGAGCGTGTTGTGACACTCGGCTCGTCTCCGTCGACGTAGCAATCTGCTAATAATTTCATTTTCTGCTTGAATATGTCCAAATTAAATTAACCCCGGCGCCGAGGTGCGGCATCCACCTTACACCTCTGCGTCTTCAAGGGCACCTTTTTTTTTATAAAACCCCGTAAAAAAAAAAAAAAATCTGTTGACAGCCCTGACAGAGTCGCTAAGAAGCCGGAGTTCATTATCGAAGTCGTCGCCCGGTCCTTAAAGGTTATTCACTCCCTCGTCTGGGAGCGCCTAATGCCGTACGCCACACCGTGAAGACGAGGAAGAGGAAGGAGGCGGCGGTGTGAAATAACTCCGGACATGTTTGGGGGGGAAATCTCGTCACCTAATGGCGTCGGATGAATCCCGTCAGATGTGTCGCTCGCGCCTTTGTGTGGATTCTCATTTTGAACCCCCACCGGCGAAGGTTAAAATCACAAACCTTCCTCCCGCAGATTTCAGGGATGCACCTAAAGAGGCCTCCAACTTTTCGCATGAGAAAAGTGCGAGGACACCAAACTTCCTCGTAATGAATGAACGCCTCACATCCACTTTAGAGGGAACATCCTTTTCTCATTATATCGCAATAAATTCAGCTGGATGTGGCCTATATTTAGTGCGCTCCTGATCTCGGCCCAGAGATATGCGCCTCCTAACTCATGATTCCTCCCTCGTCTCCGTTTTGGCACCGCACCACATTCGCCCTAAGACAAATCTTTTCCTAAGTGAAAATGAAAATTCTTCTTTCTCCAAATCACGCTATCAGACAGCGGGGGTTGTTGGCTTACGCTTCAGATAAGCTTAGGTGATGAAGAATGGACATTCTGACTCACGGGTTTCTTTTTTTTTTTTTTTTTTGTTCACTCGGATTTGACACAGCGCGGCGTCGGGGATGATTCCTGAATGATGGCAGCTGCAAATAGCCGAGGCCGACGCGCGGAAAAGTCGGCGTTAAAAGCGGCAAAACAAAACTGAAATGAGATCCTGGGAGAGCGGCGGAGTGGTGGACGGACGGCGCTGCGGAGACGGAGGCAGATAAGGAAGGCAGGAGAAGGAGAAAGGCTTGAAAGTGTTTCTGAGCCGTGTTTTCTTCAGCTGATTTAGCTCAGCCTCCCCTTCGTTTTTCTCAGGAAGCCGGTGACATGAGCGTCCTCCTCCTCCGTGAAGGTCGACACGACCCAAATCCGTCCGTGTTTGTCGAGGCGCCGTCGTTTTTTTTCGTGTCCGGGGTCGACGTGCACGGATTCCTTGTTTTAAAAATAAAGTTTAAGGCTCAAGTTGTGGTTTTTAGTTACTGCTTGCTGCAGAAAATCAGCATTTTATTCAATGAAAAGTTGTCGTAACTGTCTGAAGGTGTTGAAGGCAAACAAAAGAAAAAAACTAAATTACACGTTGGATTGTCAGCTTTCCGACAGTCCTTGAACTCATCATTCGTGATCGAAGCTTAAAATCGTTTTTTTTTTTTTTTTTTTTAATCCCCAAAAATAAGGCGTTTGCAATAACCAGATTCTGTAAAAACGTAAAAATTCTGCCCTCATTGACGCAACCGTGAAGCCGTGAGGGACTGAGCTGCAACCGACGGTCACGTGGAAAAAAATTAATCGATTTTTCGGCTGAACTGCAGGCAGTGTTTACACAGAGCAAAGAAGACGTGAGCATCAAATCAAACTTGTTAAAATCACTTGTCTCGTTTCAAATAAAAATCCACCAAAAATAAAATATTCTAGCTAATCAGATTGTGCAAATAACAAAAAATTCTGCAACCCTCAGTGCAAATGGGAATATATTCATCACTCAGCTGCGACCGACACTCATTTTTTAAAAATTCTGGGAGTTTTCGGCTAAACAGCGGAAAATAGAACGCGCTTGCTTATTAAAGTAGATGGCTCAGAAACAGTGAGCAGAGGAGCACGATACACCCGGCACGGTGAAACAGCTTGTAATTTGTAGGGAGTCGCTATTTTATTTCCTTTATTGGTTGCAGCTGTGGGCGCTTGGAGAATTCCAAGATTTTTGCATTTGTGGCGTCGTAACCGTACAAAAGACTTTCCTCTACTTCTGGTTGTTGGGCTTTATGAGGAAACTCAACAAAGATTCAGAAATGATAGTTTAATTTCGGGCTCTTTGTTTCTGCGACACCTGGAAGTTGTCGGTGGGTCGACGTAGAGTCACGCTAATGAGGAATCATGTCGTCGTCGATGTGTTTTTAATCGTTCTTGGGGCAGCAGTGGAGCTCTGTGGCCGGGCAGTAATCTACACCAGGCCCTCTGAGTGAGTGTGTGTGTGTTTGGTCTCCATGAAATTTGTTGACAAACTTCTCCTTTAAATGAGCAAAAAGAAAAGAAAAAAAAATTCACAAAGTAAATCAAAACCAGTTTAACTCAATTTGAATCTACAAGGGGCTCTGCGGTTCGGCTGCCAGTGACGGTTTTTGGATTTATGATTCATTTTCATGCAGAAAATCCCCCAGAATACACAAAAAAAAGCTAACAGTTTCCACAGCGGAGCAGCCTCTAAAACAGCATCTCGGCCGTTACCAGGCTAATGAACTCGTTTTACGGCGAGGAACTCTTTAAATCAGGGGATCCGCTGCTGATTCCACTCACCGACGGCGGTGACGCAATCGAATATTTGATTTTGATTAAAAGAAGAAGAAAAAAAAAAAAGACGTCCCTGCTGAGACGCAAACAATGTTCCCATGTGCAGCTCGGCGCAAAACAATATTCGGTTCCCACAGCATTTTATTCATCCTGTTATACATCAGAAAGTTGTCATCAACATTTCCTAGATATAAATCAGTGCCAGGATCAGAGAGGAGAGGAGGAGGGGAGGCTTGGAGGCAGAGCGCTCTTAAATCTAACAAAATCTAACACTTGAATCGTGGTCGTTCTGGCAGCCCGGGGGCACGGCGGCGGGCTCCAGGCGTCAAGGCGCCACCTCAAATTCTCTGCTGTGGTCGGGTACAGTCTCTCCCCCCACATGGCACTCATTTCTGGCCGCCGAGCTCCAGCGTGAGAGCCTCCTGCCTTTCCAGCGGTGAAGGAGATGCCTGAACAATTACGCTGGTAATTAGGGGAGGGTGGATCTCCGCTCTGGCACGGCCAAAAAAACCAAAAAAAAAAAAAAACGAGGGCCGGCGATCAAATGACGTACATCTTCTGCTGCGAGGAGGACACAGATCCTGCCACGGACGACGAGGGATGAATAATTTACAGCTGGGGCAGAATTTGTGTTAACTGCAGCGCACTTCTGTCGAAAAAAGCAAAAAGAAAAAAAAAAAAGCAGACCAAACAACTTGAAAGGAGGGGAGAAGAAAAGAAAAGAAAAGCGCGGCGCCAAAAGATCATCAAAAGCCGAGATAGAAGTGACACGACTCACACCCACTCCCATTGTAGGGGTTCAAAAAGATTTTTGTCTTTGCTGCTTTTTTTTGTCTTTTATTTGTTTCTTATTTGGGGAGGCAAAAAAAAAAAAAATCTTGTCATTAAAGCAATTTTTTTTTTTTTCTGCGGCTTTTGGCTGAAGCGTCGGTGTCAGGCAGACAAAAAAAGCTTTTGGTGATAAGCTAGCTTAAATGACAGATTGCGTCTTTATTGTGCACATTTCATTATTAGCTCATATTTTCCCTGCAGTCGCACGAAGGATCGTAAACCTTCACCCAGACTGGCTGACGGCCTTTTATGCTGCAAAAAAAAAAAACCTTCTTTTTGACCTTCACACACACAAATCTCACGGTTTGCGTCTTCCTGCTCCACTTGTGTTTTTTCCTTTAAACTTCCAGCCGAGGTGTTTTTCTGCGACGTGATTTAACCTCTCCAATGAAATCCTCTGATGTTTGCTCAACGATTACACTTTTCTTTGTTCCAATTGGCTCCTAATCTGCCTGTAATTCACACGACAAGAAGAAGAAGAAGAAGAAGAAGAAGAAGGCCTTTGTGTTTATTTCTCCTCCTGCCACTCGGTTTTAATGCGACTCGTAATGGAGCCGAGTCGTCGGACTAAGTGCGCGACATGTAAATGAAACAATTTCGCTGCCTTCTCGCCCCTCGTCTCTTTGATCCCCTTTTCGACAACTTAGGAGACGAGCAACTTTGATCTTGACCCATTTCCCCGCTAACAGCTCCTTTTGTGAGACGTGTCAACCGCGCCGACGTTTGCTTCCAGAAAAGAGAAGAAAAAAAAAACGCCGCCGCCGCCGGACGACGCGACGTTGTGCGTGACCACGAGCTGCCCAATTATTTTGGCTTCACCTCGAATAAACAAGACGCGCTCCGCTAACGCTGGAGTTTATCCGCCGCGGCTGACGCGAGACGGAAGAGGTGATTTCTTTGATAACTCGATGCTTGTTCTTTGTCATTTTAAGCATTTCTGACCTAAAAAGAAGGAAGAAGGAAAAAAAAAAAGAAAAGCCCCGCCGCTAAACGATCGCAGCACCTGTGACCTGCAGAAATCTGGTGTTTTTCAGATTCCTCTTTGAGCAGATGAAGAGGGAATTGTGGCCTATTTCTTTGGAGAATAACCTCTTTATTTGCAATTAATCCTCACTCCTCTGAGCTCTGCCTTCAATTTAGTCGAAGAAGACACGGAAGGTTAGAGTTACTTAACCTCCGGGCCTTTGAAAAAAAAAAAAAAAAAGAAGCCACAGACACATGAACTCAA
This sequence comes from Stegastes partitus, assembly GCF_000690725.1. Classification (NCBI taxonomy): domain Eukaryota; kingdom Metazoa; phylum Chordata; class Actinopteri; family Pomacentridae; genus Stegastes; species Stegastes partitus. The sequence goes on from NW_007577906.1 coordinate 473,891, forward strand.
CCTAGATTTCTTTAAACCGACATCGACGTTACGCGGGGAGCAATCTTCCCGAGTTTGATGTAATAAAAATGGCACAATTGAGTCATTTACGGGATTCCGCAAAGTGATGTCTTTTCTAGCCGCCGCCGTCGATGTCGACATCGGAGGTTCAGACGGGAACAAACAAGCGATATTTGCACAGATTGATCACACCGCGCCGTAGGTGTGCGCTCCGAGTGTGACGGCGCCTTGTTAATGCCAGGAAACGTGCGAATTTCATACGACTTACCCGCTTTTTAACGTCGACTCCCGTCAATCAGAGGCTTCGCCGGCGGGTCGGCGCCGTTTCGAGGCCTTGACAGGTGACTGAAAGGCACGTTTGACTAATTAGGTGACGGTTTTGTGAATGGGAAGAGATGACTGAATCAATGAGAGCCGAGACAAAAGGAAAGAGAGAAATGTAATAATAGAAATAGTCAGAATGCTAAAGTTTACGAGGTTTAGCGGCTGGATCGCATTAGAGCTGCAGCCTTTGTGCTTTTTCCTCTGAAGCAACGAGACGTCGCCCTGCTCACGTCTGCAGCCGATTTATTTCATGTTTATGCAACGCGACATTCTGGTTATTATCAGAATAAAGTTTAACAAACAAATCAACTTCAGCACCACCGATGTAGCGTCCACTGCTGGGCTTGTACACTGAGTTCAACCCTCTGAACTGCAAGTTTTGTTTAGTTCTTGCTCATTTTTATCCACAACATGAAGTCCTGCACCTCTATGGAAGCAGAACAACCAGGACTAGAAGTAGAGAGAACTCAAAAATGCCGTCTGTGCATAATAAATCATAAGAAAAAGGAAAAACAAACAGTGTAACCTGAATACGTTGTTTATGTCTTTAAGAAGATGCTCTAAATATTTGACTACTATGACAAACAAGATTATTAATGTTGTGTCTTTTAATTATTTTCAAAGCTGTATTTTACTTCTTACGTATTCCAAACTCTCCGCTCTGAGTGAACACTGCCTGCAGTTCAACCGAAAACACTCAGAATTTTTAAAATATAACCGCCAGTCACAACTGAGTCACTGAAGCTGTTCTGGTTGCGTCGAGGAGCTCCGAATTTTTTGCTTTTTGCAGAATCTGATTATAACAAAAGAGTAAATTATTTAGATTTTATATGTAGAATTAAATATCACACATTTAAGCTGAGATTTTGGCCGCATTTGACGACCAAACAGATGAATAGTTAGAAAGCTGAAAGTCCAGTTAATCTCTCTGTTTTTGTAGTTTATAGCTCAGGTTAATGGTGCAATTTTGGGAATTTTATGAACATATCTTTCAAACTTGCTGGCAGCTTTACTTGCCTTGTCTCTGCTACACAGCCTGCAGTTCATCCGAAAACTTACTGATTTTTTGTCATGTGACTGTTGGTCACAATTCAGTTGCTAAAACTGTTCTGGTTGGGTCAAGGAGTTAAGAATTTTTTTATTTTTAACAGAATTAAATTAGAGCAAACCGTTTATTTTTGGTGATTTTGATGAATTATTGCAGTTTTAATCTTAGAATTTGCTACAGCTGAATGTGGCGTCACAGATGAGCAGTTCATGGACTGTGGGAAAGTTAAAAATCCAACAATTCTGTCTGTTTTTGCAGTTTCTTGCTATGATAAATGCTGCAGTTTGGGGAATTTCACATAGACAACATGCTTTTCGAAATTGCTAGCAGCTTTACTTGCCTCCTTTCGGCTACACTGCCTGCAGTTCATCCCAAAACTTCCTGAATTTTTGTCACATGGCTGTTGGTTGCAAGTGAGTCGCTAAAGCTGTTCTGGTTGCATTGAGGAGTGCAGAATTTTTTGTTTTTTACAGAATTTAATTAGAGCAAACTGTTAATTTTTGGGGATTTTGATGATTTATTACGATTTTAATTGTAGAATTTGCACAGATGAGTCGTTCGAGGACTGTGGGAAAGTTAAAAACCCAACCATTCTGTCTGTTTTTGCAGGTTTTCACTCAGATAAATGGTGCAGTTTGTCACAAAAACATGCTTTTCTGGCAGATTTACCCATCTTCCTCTTTGTGTTTGAGCCTAAAACTACCTGAATTTTTGTCTTTTGATTGTTGGTCGCCGCTCAGTGTTTCTGGTTTTTGTTTTTTTACAGATTACTGCAGTTTATCACTCGCAAAATTTTAAGAAAACGCACAAAAAAAAGTCAATTTGATTAATAAATCGTGATTTGAGGCTAAGGTCTGGCATTGCAGATGAGTTCAAGGGCTGTCGGAAAGTTGAAAACCCAACGTTTTACTTTGTTTTTTCCGGATAAATGCAGTTCTAGTGATAGTTTTCTGACATGAATCCACTCTGCTGCATGCAAACGCACCACGAAAGGCGCTGCATGTTGAGAAACGATGATGGATTCGTGTAGGAGAACCGGTTCTGAGCGGAGGGTGTTGCTTTCAGTCTTGTGCGATGCGATCATCTCTTCCCCCCTCCCCTCCCTCCCTCCACTGAAAAATAAAAAATAAAAAAAAAAACCTCGACTGGAAGAAACGCCTCCCTCTGGAAGATGCTCCTCGAATTCCTGAGAGGCTGCAGCCGACTGATGGGTGGCGATGACAGTTTAAACAATCCGGGCAGTTCTCCAAATTGATTAACATCAGTCGAGTGTGTGTTTGTGTTTGTGTGTGTGTGTGTGCGCGACGGGGTGGAGTAATATAAACCGCTACTGAAGTAATAAACCACCAATTGTACTTCCGTGCAGCGATAATTACAATAACCTATAAATTAAGTTTAATTCACTCGCTTGCAACCGAAAGAAAAAAAATAAATAAAAAATTGGACTGCAGCTGAAAACCTGCCGGACTGAGAGGCGGCGGTAAGAAGTTCCACAGCTTCAGGCGGAAAACAAACACTTTATTTTTATTTTTTTTTGTTCAAGGAGTAAACACACTGTTTTCATATAATCTGTGAGGGACCAGCGCGCCGCTGTTGGCATATAATCACAAAAAAATGTAATCATGTGCACTTTCCAAGCCTGAAAAGATAAATGAGGCCGTTTCTGCTCTCAGATTTCTTGAAGGAACCTCACATATGCATCTCACTTTGCCACATTTTCTCCCCCCCGTTTTTCTTTTTTTTTTTTTATTTTATTTTATTCAGAGCGCCTCAGAAATTCCACTAAAATATTCAGGAGCATCCTCCAGCCGCCATATTTTCAGTTTTATTGTGCGCGATATAAAGAGGAGCAATTATTTGATTTCAGAGTTATGAAAACATGTATGTTATGAGAAAACAAGCAAGTTAAGCTTTAATTGGTGCCATTTTTCACGGCGCTGGCAAGGTACTTACCTCTTTGGCACCTTTTTTTTTTCTCTTTCTCTTCCCCCCCACCTCATAAAATTACACATTCATATTCCTGAATGGAGATGGAAATTTCATTTTGCTTTATTCCGCCATAATTGGGATGCATGGTGTGTACCTGCGAACTGGAAGACGCTCCATAAACATCCCCGACTCGTTTATTCTAATGCGACTATATTGCTCTCAGTAATAGCGCCTCGTAATGCCGAGAACATCCTTTCAATTAATACGGTAAATTCTGGACTTAATGCAGTTTGTTCTCTTTTGTTGGAAGTTGTGGGATTTGGTACATGTGCTGCCAATGAGGAGTATAAACGCTGCTCAATATCGCTTTTCACATAATCGTTTTTTTTTTTTGGAGTCTTCTGCCTCCGGGTCGAGCAGAAACTCCAAAAACCAGAATCGGGAATTAATGCCCGAGTTAAATTAAGGATAAGCCTCATTTGTCTGCGGTGTCGTAACAAACTCTTTCTCAACACTTTATTGAACGGTCGCGGCGGCGCTTTGATGTGGCGTCCATGAATCAAACTTTATTGATGCTTTGAAGGCTCTAATAACACACCAGCGTTGATTAGACGTCCGATTTATTGACCCTGGAATCCAGATAAATACATTCTTCGGGAACCACAACGAAGACATTTCGCCGGGCTCGGAGACAAACCGTCCGTGAGCCCCAGTGATGTTTAGCTCAGCCCCTCAAATGAATCACGGCATTAATTTTATAATAGCTGTTGTCGTTGCACTCCTAAATATTTGGCCAGGGCTGAAATTAAAGGAAGATTTAATGGCGCATTAAATGTGGCGACACAAATGTTTGCGCTTTGTTTCCACACAGGGGGTTAAAAAAGACCGAGTGGATGTTCACGTTGAGATGAACGGTGTTTTAAAAACGGGAAAACTGACTTAAATCTGGTCATTAGAGCGATAATGTTGATTTACCTGTCAGCACACAGAACTTTTAATTAAAGTAGAGACACAAAGAAGTGTAAAAAGGTGCCAGAAAAAAATTATTTAAAAAATAGTAAAATACTGTAATGTTCAAAATGTGTAAAAACTGTGAAAATAACCGCAAATATCTGTAAAATAATTGTGTTTTTAGCTGATTTAAAATGATTTAAAATTAATTTAATGGTGACAAATTATAAAAGAACTAACAAACATATAAATTAATACTTTATTCTGTGATTTTATTAAATATTATATTTAATTGCGGATTTAAAATTTTGTAAAAAGAAAAAATAGTGTTTTACAGTAAAATTATTATTGTTTGATTTTTTTAAAATTATTTACCTTTTTTTAAAACCTTTTTTCTTTAGAGATAATGTAGAAATGTAAATTACTATTATTTTTTTCTGCGATTGTACTACTTATTATCAGTAATGTTTTTTAAAAAAATCTGTGAAATTAAAATAAATTGTCAAAAAAAAATAAAGTACTTTTTCTGTGATTTTACTTTTTTTTTTTTTAACAAAACAGGAAAATGTACCCAAAAAAATGCTTGAAAAAAATTAATTTTATCAATACTTTTCCTTCCACATAAAAAGAAAATATCTGTTTTTAAAGAAATGTATTTTTTGCTGATTTAACTCTAATAAAATTAGTGTCCATTAAAATCTTTTTGATGGATTTTTTGACATAATTTATATATTTTTGGCATTAGCATGTAAATTAGCTTTTCAGCACTTTGAAACCCTGTTTTGAAAAGTGCTATATAAATAAAGTTTATTATTATTAGCTTTTTTTCCCCCCTGTGATGTCACTTGTTATGAAACAGGGAAAACCTGTAAAATAACAGTAAATTGTTCACAATATGTTTATATATATTTTTAAAAGCCAACTGCAGGTCTTTGTAAACCCACAAATGCAGCTGATCAGTGGCTAGTTTCAGACTCTGTTGGTTTTAGAGTGTGAACATGTCGAGTTTTGTTGGTTTTTCAGGCGTTTCTGCCTCCGATCCTGCAGCGTCGTCGCTCTGTTCCACAAAACCTTCAGAGCCAGCGTCTGCCGAGCGGCGCGGAGATGCCTTCAGAGTATCGCTGGTGTATTTCCAGGGAGAATTCCCTGAGAGGAGGGTTTCATTCCTGCGTCCTCCAGGGATCTGTCGGGCGAAACGCGGCCGCCTCGTCCTTGTTTGCGTTGAGCTTCGACGTGCAGCAAAAAAAAAGAAGAAGACGTTCAGTCGGTCGTGCAAAAAAAAAAAAACACACATTTGCAACAGGTTTGCGTTTCTCAGGTGGTGTTTTGTTGTGCAGCAGATTCAGGAAGCTGGAGGTGCAGCAGAGTAAACCATTTAGGGTAAAATATCTGCGTGCTCCCTCCTTTGATTAGCGACTCTTTGAAATGGTATAATGCTGTGATTATGTGAAAGGCTGTGCGAGCATGTGGTCGGAGCTGAATATTTTCTCTGAGACACTGGGGGAAATGAAGAAAACGGGAGAGATAAAGTCAGGGAAGGAGAAGGAGGAGGACTATTACAAGAAGAGAGCGAGCCCTCTTTGTACAGACATTGCGACGCCAGATGGCTTCTTCTAATAAATATTCAACCTTAACTCAGTTCCCATGTAACTTCTCTTTCTCTCTGCCTCTCGTTTTTTTGTACCGCTGCCAGCACACCCACACGTTTCTGGGCCAGCAAAATGATTACAGTAAAGCAAACAAAAAGGGAAAAGAGGAGGGAGGCCGGGGGTGTTTGACAGAGGAAACGGGCCGACAGGGTCCTGTATACAGAGAGATAGGCTGGTAGTGTGTGCTGAAAGCTGCACGGCCTTTCTTTTTTTTCCTTCTTCTTCTTCTGGGGGGGAAAAGAAAGGGAGAAGGTGGGAGAAGAGGTGAACAAGGGGAAAAGTCCTCTGTGGTCGGGGCTGGTGTGATTGTTGGAGCGCAGAAGAGAGTCTGTTCTCAGGGCTGATTGTTTACCGAGCAGGGGAGAAGCTTTTCCAGCGTTCCTCTGAAGTGGCCTCGCTTCGGAGGAAAATCCAGCGCCGCGATAAGAGGAAGAGAAAAAAAATAAAAAAACGGATGAACTCCCGCGTCACCGTCGCGTTTGAGCGTGGAGTTTTGAGGCCTTCGGAGGCTATTTTGAGGAATCAGAACTCAATGAAACAACAGAATTATCTCATAAATCCTCCATGTTTAGCTTCCTTGTGAGCAGCTTTGCATGTTTCAGTGCTTTAGCATGAAGCTCTGCAGTCCTTTAGCATGATGTTCATTAAATAACTCGTCAGTATGATCAGAAAATGCAGGTTTGATTTGTTTCTGAGCAGCAGGGAAGCCAGAAAATAGGTTTAACATAACATATATAACATAACATAACAAACATCTTTAAAGTCATGATGTTTTTACAGACTTGATGACTGTAAAAGAGGTCACACAGGAGCAGAAACATTGTTTTTCAGGTATTTTCCTGTAGTTTTACCAGATATTGTTTGTATGTTAAGAAACGAATCGCTCGAGAAAAATCAGTCGCGTCTGATCATCTTCAGAAGCTGTTTCAAGTTCGACGAGATCCTCAAACATGTGTGAATCAAAACTCAATAAAACAACAGTTATTTGACCTGTCAGGATACTTTAGCTGAAATCCCTCCATGTTGTTTTGGTTTTTGCATGTTTAATTTGTATATTTACACTCTTGCATTACAGTTTTATGTAATTGATCAATACAACCACAAAATACGTGTTTTATTTAATGCAGTGCAGCAAGAACGTCAAAAAATATGTTAAAAAACACAATGTAATACTGTAATATAATGTAAAAAACAGTGAAAACAACAGCATGTATCTGTAAAGTAATGATATTTTTTCAGACTTAGCTGCAGTAAAACTGTGATTTTATCGGCACGCTTAATTTTTTGGAATTGAACAGACAAAAATAACAAAACTCAATAAAACAACAGAATTATTTTACATGTCAGAATACATTTGCTGACATTCCACCATCTTCTCTGCTCATTTGCACTCTTGCATGCAGCTCTGCAGTCCGTCAGCATGATGCAGTTTGATAGATTATTATTATATAACTCATCAATATGAGCACAAAGAGCATTTTTTTTATTTGTTGCTGTGCAGAAAAACACACAAAAAAAAAGGTGGAATACTGCAATGTTGAAAAGCTGCAAAAATCTGTGAAAATTACCCAAACATCTGTACAGTAATGATGTTTTTGCAGACTTGCCTGCAGAAAAACTGTAATTTTATAGTCACACGTCATCAAAAAGTATTGTAGTTGTACAGATTTTTAAAATTTAAATTTTACTAGATATTATCTGTAATTTGTCAAACACAGAAACTATGTTGAAGACAGTTTAGGAAAAATATTTACCTTTTTTAAGCCCTTAATATACTTTTTTCATTCAAAATGCTGAGATTTTATTGGCTTATTAATGATAACAAATGAAGATGGCAGAATAACAAAGTACTATTTGTAAAAATGCAGGTTTTTGATTTTACAGTTTTGTCTAAATGAACAGACTTTCCTGTGATTTTACTCGTTATCATCTGTAATTTAACAAAACAGTGAAAAATCTGTGAAATAACTCCTAAAAATTTTCTCCATAAAAAACTGAAATGAAACCTGGAATCAACATGTACAACATCTTTCTAAGGACTTCCAGGTGTTGCTGCTCACATCTTTAATCTGTTTTTAACACGTCCTGCAGTTCAACCGTAAACTCCCTGAATTTTTGTGAGGTGACTGTTAGTTGCAGTCGAGTCACTCGTAGCTTCACGGTTGCACCACCGGTTGCAGAATTTTTTGTCAGTTGCACAACGTGATGGTGTAAAGGTTTTATTTTTTGTAGATTTTTAAAAGAGACACGTAGAATAAAGTGATTTTAATGAAGCTACTATTTACATTTTCATTTGTTTCCGTGCTTGTCTCCTCTCTGCTGCTGTTTAACCAAAAGGTCGCAGATTTTTCGTCACATGGCTGTTGGTCTCAGCTGAGGTGTTCGTGGCTTTCTGGTTGTGTTGAGGAGCGCAGAATTTTTTGTTTTTGACAGAACAGTTGGGGGTTTTTTGGCATGTTTTTTTAACTAGACGTAGAATAAAAGTGATTTTGACAAAAAATAACGTTTTTTTAGCTCAGATTTGGTTTATTTTTCTGAAAAAACACAGAAGTCACACATGATGAGTTCAATGACCGTTAGAAAGTTGAGAATCTGTCAAATTTTTCTGTTATTACAGATTCTAGTTCTGATAAATTGTGGAATTTTGGTGATTTTTTAACAAATAACTTGTCTTTAAAACCCAAATTTGGCTTTTTTGGCTTCAGTGAACCAAAACCACACCAGCATCCCATCAGCCTCCTTCCTTCCTCCCATCCTGCTTTGCGTCTCCACCCCGGGTCTTCCCTCCCTCCCTCCTGTGAACAGAGAAGCGGGAAAACTTATGGCGGCGGCGCGTGCAAATAATCTGAAATTAGAAGCTGAACACTCATCACCATCCGTTCACCTACGACACGCCGCCATCGCCGCCGCCGCCGCCGCCGTGCTCCGTCCATCACCTGCGAGCGAGACGGAGAGCCCCGACAACTGTCTTAATTTTATTTTTTCGTCTCCTCAAGACAAACCGCCCTCATTAAAAAAAAAAAAAAAAAACCCCTCCACCCACCCACCCGCCTCCCCGCCCGTCGCCCTCTGTCACCCCCATTTTTTATATTCATTGTGCAATATTGCGACATTAGGCTGCGGCGAATTTGACAAATACGAGCGGCTTTGGAAAATATTTGGGCACGTTTTTTTTTCTTTTTTTCCGTTTGGGCTTGATGTGAAAATGATTGCATTAAGAAGCCTATTTTTTTCTTCTTCTTCTTCTTTTTGGGTGAAACGTCATTAGCTCCTGCCGCCGTATAACGACCTTGTAATCACTCGAGATGGCTCTTGAGGTGTGTGTCGCCGGAGCTCCACGCCCTTAATTCTTCTCAACAAGAATCATTACTTAATCTGAGCCACCAAACAGCTCCTCTCTCCCTCTCCTCTCTCTTCCCTCTCTGCCGACATTGTCAGCTCATATTGAGGCTGTAATCACTAGACCAAGGCCACCGTGGCTGCCGCCGCCGCCGCCGCCGCCTCGTCCCCGCGGTGCTATCATGGGAAAACCAGGGCTTATCTCCCAGCGCTGGGATGCGACAGGAGAGGGAGAGGGGGGGCTTTTGTCGCGCACCTGAAACCGAACCAAAAAGGTTGACGTGGAGCGAGTCTGGATAAACTTCCACACGGACAAAGAGGAAGTGGGAGGCTTGAAAAAAACATTGGAGGCCAGATAATGCCCGCGCTGAGCCCCATTAGGATCGAGGTATTATCCCCTGGTTGACTTTGGCGATGAGAAAATGTGCGGCCGGCCCTGCCCTCCCCCACGCCTCCCCCCTTTGCTTTGCCGTTTCCCACTCATAACAGACCTGTTGGCCGCGGAGGTTTATCAAGCTCACAAATCTAAACAGGACAGGGGCCCTGACCGGGAGAGGGCCTTGTACACAGGAAGGGCCCTAATTCTCTCTGGATTAGAGAGCAAGTTGCAATTTAGACAGCTGCTTGCTTCCAACATCCCCGTTCGCCGTGCCCATGTCTGTAGCGCCCAGCCGCTGCTTCTCGCTAAATCTGCTGCTCAGAAGCTAACTGTGACGATTGAGTTCTCGTAAACTAAAGAAACCCGCGAAACACTGCATCAAAACAAACTAT
>NW_007577906.1:485058-499480 GCF_000690725.1 Stegastes partitus
ATACTGGATAATTTCTGCAAAACTACATGCAGCAAAACACTGTGCATGAAAACAAACTTTATTCCTTCACTTTGGCGCTTATTTAAAATGGATTTAACACATTTGAATGTCCAGCCTCATAAATTAGGCCACATGGAGCAGATTTTCTAATAAATATTTTGCGATTTGAGATGGAGTTACACGTGTGTGTCCATAGTTGATGCTAATTTGCTAATCTGATTGAGATGCAAAGATTCACATAAGGCGCCAAACTGGCAGGCTGCATCAGAAAAACTTTCAAGTTGCACAGCGAGAAAAAAAAAACTGAGATTGACGAGAGACATAAAGGTGACTTTGGGTGCAGAACTGTACGTCAGTAGTTCCTCTCCTCGCATTAGCACATGCTACGATGGCTAAGTCCTCAGAAGGCCGGTGATTACGGCGGAGAACGTCGCGGCTGGAAGGTCATGAGTCTGATGGCTGGAAGTGTCCTCGAGGTGAAGCATCTCTTGAGCCAGACTCCGATGATCCATCATTGTCTGCTGACTTTCCGTCGGCCTGAAAGCGAACCAACATCTTAACCTCCTCCTAAATGGAAAACACATGCTTTGTGCAATTTGAAAATGAAAATCATATTAGGTCGGAGGGGCATTTTTGTGCAGGAAATAACCTTCCTGTGGCGGCGTCGATCCGCGGTTCTACCTGAACGCTCGGTCACGTGCTGCAGAGCTCTGTGTTTATCGGCTACTGAGGAGGGAAGCCCACCTTCACGTCTGAATTCATTCCTAATCTGAGGGTTTGGCTGCAGACCGTGCTGGGTGGGGCGAGTGGGAGGGGGGGAGGCTACTTCCTTCGACTTCTGAGAGATTTCCTGGAGGCATGCAAAACACACTTAAGACTTCTGTTGCTGATCCAAATCAGCCTCTCTTTCCTCTCAGACATTGTGCCTCACAGCTACGTACAGGCGACTCCTTTCAATTGATTAATTCTGCTGCAAATTGGTCGTAATGTGTGACTATCTGGAGAAGCGCATTGCACGGGAGGAAATAAAGGAAAAAAATGTGAAAACAGCTGCCAACCGCAGCAGTGTGTGGACGCAAGTTTAGACACTAAGTTGAAGCAAAACTCTGACTTAATGTCTGCATAGTTTCAGGTTTTTTTAACATTTACCTGCTGAATTTATTCCAGATTTAAAATGGCAGACGTCCAGTTTTATAAAATTCTAATACGTCCTTTAGCGTTACGACAACTTCTAATGAAATTATGTTCAACCAACAAACTATAATGAGTTGAAGGAACGAGTCAAACGCATTTTTATTTACGTAATAATTAGCGTATCAGCATAAACACGAGTCGCAGTCATGAGACTTAAGTTGTTTTGTGTTATTTAAAAGGGTTTTTTGTGTGTTTACTTTAGTTTTTCACTTGACAAACGTTTGAAAATGTAACTCCATCAAGACTTTTTTGTTCACGTAGTAGCTTTTTAGGAAGTTAATTAGCAACATGGATCCCTGTTGGTCAAATCACAATTAAAAAATAACCCTAAAGTCGTTACTTTAGAGGAATTCATGTCTGAAAGAGCTTCTGAAATTGTGCAAAGACAGACTTGAAGAAGCCAATTTAAGTAAGTTAGATCAACTAATGCAGAAATTTGAGTTTAAATTACACACGATATTGAGTTAATGCAACTATAGATTGTATTTGCAGCTTAAATCGTTTCTTTGAATCAGTAAATTTGAATTATTTTACTTTGCAATCATGCGTTTAATGAAGTAGTTGGGAGATAGGTCCTTTTAATTGCTTTTAGAGTCTGTACTTTATATTTCTACGTCTCTTTATTTGAAGTTTCAGCTACAGTTGCAAAGTCTTATACCATAGTTAGCTAATATTATCTATTGTGCATTAGCATAAAAAATAAAGTAATCAAATTAGCTTTGCCTTAAATTCTACAATATTAAAATCATGTTTTTTGCCTTTGAAGTTGGGTTTACGAATTGTACAAAATCATTTGTGTTTAATAAATCCATTATCAGCTCAGACTGTTGCTTTTCATTTTAATCGAATCCAAATCTGACACCGTCTTTCATTAATTCTAAACTTAAAGAACAACTAAATAGCTCCTTAGTTCATTGAGGTGAGACAAGAGGGCACCATGACGAAGACTTATGTGACGATTAATGACCTCCGACGAGCGTCTATGTGTTTCAGACAAACCAGAATCGACTCGGACAACGTTTTTAAATCCTTGTAGCATTCGCTGCCCTGATCAGCACATAAAAAATGTCCACTGTGCTCGATTTGTGTTGATGCTACTTAGTGATTTATAAAGCAGAATTTGCATCCTGAGCATCCTCCTTAAACAAAGACCGAGTTTCATGCCGATATAAGATTTGCAGCTTTCTTGTCTCACGAATCGTTTCCCTCCAAACCCATAAATCCTTGAATTCAAACTGACTTTGTCCAAATACTAACTGGCTGTCATGAAGGAGCCTCGTGTGCTTTAGCAGAAAGATGTTCGATAAACGCCGCTGAGCTCTGATCTCTTTAAAACGCTCTTTATTGTTGACGTCTCTGTGCTCGTCTGCAGCACGTAGCGGCTTCAGCTAATTCCATCCTTGTGGAGTAATATCGCTGATGTCTGTGTCGCCGATAACCTTAGAGTGAACCGTCATGCATTGCAGAGGTCACGCTCAATGCTACGCGGTTAGCGGTAGCTTGTTAGCGGCCTGATCCAGTTAGCGTTGCGACAAAGCTGCACCACGTTTCACCGAAGAAGAGGAATTACAACCATAATCGTTCTTGTCATTTGCACAGCAATTTTACTCCTGAATGCTTCGTTTTAGGGAGGAATTAATAATAAAGAAAGAAAAAAAAAAAACTCATGAGCTTCAGGTGCCGTGGAGTTCACCCCTTTCCCCGCTCATCCCCGCCCGCAGCCCCGCGACGCTCCCTCGCGCTCCCCCTCTCGCTCGCTTTCTTATTATCAGTTAATAATTCTTTCTCATTCAAGCAAATTAGAGAAACTTGACTGTGTTAGAGCGAGTCCAGCGCCGAGCTGCAGGCAGAGGGAAGGCTAAATGGCAGAAATTCCCCCCAGAGCAAAGAGCGCATGAAGCACAACATTGTGTCCACCACAAAAGCCGCTCTGTAGTTTTGATCCCCTCTAATTTAATTAGCCCAAGAGGTAGTGCATTAATTTGCCAGGAATTCTTCTGATGCAGAAAGCCGCCCCCGGTGCATGGAGGGAGGAGAGGGGAGGAAGAAGAAGAAGAAGAAGAAGAAGAAGAAACCTCCTCGCTGCTTTTGTGCAGTCGGAAATGTTCTCCCATTTTCTGTGCCACGGTGCGAGCGCTTTGATAGGATTGATCTCTATCAGCGTTTGTGTGTAATTCCGGGGACTTTCTCTGTCATTACAGGGCAAAGCTCATAATAATTTAATGTTATTCCCTTTCTAAGTCAATTGAGTCCTCCTCCAACCCTCAGCAACAAATAATAAGGCTTTCACAGGGAATTGAAGATCAACGGCGTCCGGCGCTTTAAAGGTGTCGAATCGTTCCGCCGCCTGGAAAAACACCGAATTTGTACCTTTTAGAATTGTTTAACCGTCGCTCTTGTTTAACAACATTTGATCCCTGGAGTCTAGAGGGAAAAAAATGAAATAAAAGCCAGATTTCAGAGGCCTGACGTCAGAGACAGGAAGCATGGTGCAGCGTTAGCATCCTGTCAGTTAATGCTTTTGCATAATTTTTATTTTTTACAGAGTGCACTTGGATTGTGAAGCTGATACAAACATTAACCATCAGAGTCAGCTTATTTGTACGTTGTGCGTCCACGAAACATGCTGAATGCATTTGTTTCCTCTTAAATCAGGCCGCCACATGTCCTCTTTACCTTTAACGCTGCAGTCAAATAAGTGCGTCAAGGCTTCTCTCATTTAATCCAGGATTCAGTTCCCACTTTACAAATATTATGATTATATTTCATCAAAGTCATTTTATTTAGGGCTGAGCCACAACATACCATGCATGGTAATACTGGTGTAATGTTAGGGGATGATATGAAATTGAAATATCACGATAAAATTTGAAACGCACATCTACAGTGCCGTTGTTTTCATCCGGTCTAATGCACATGGAGCGAGAAGCATGGCAGCGACCGAGGAGGAGAGCAAATGCAGTGACCGACACAGTAGGTCTGGACCCGGATATCAGAATATTCTGTCGTTGTGGTTGGTGTCCCCATAGAAATTTTGAGATTCCAATATTCGCCCGCCAAAGAAACTGGCTGCAAAGTTTTATGTTATCAGCCCATTTCCATTTGATTAAACAAATTGTCAGCAAGCAATTCACAGCTTATGCACTATTGATTTTGGTACAATACAGCTTTAATGCACATCAGAAACAGCTGCTTGCTAAATGGAAAAGAAATTTGCACCAATAAAGTTGTGCAGTTTTGAAGTATTGTGTCTCGCGTCAGTTATATTAGTGATTAGCTATTTTAACTATGAGTAGTTATATCCTTATCGCACATTTTCTCATTTATATGCTGATAAATATTTTTGGCCACGTCACCTTGCCCCAGATTTATTCATGTCTCATTTAAAAATTAGTCAAAAACGACAGAATGCAAACATGCTTTGTTTTTTTTATAACTCGCTTGAACTGCAGGCAGTGTTTCCACAGAGCAGACTGGAAACTAATTTAAATAGTAAAATAATTCTAGCATGTAGAACCACTATGTTTATGTCCCAGTGTTGGTAAGACCTGTGGACACTTAGACTAATGTTATATATGCTGATTCCAGGTTTTTCCAATTTTTGTGAAACAAAGAAAACAAAGAAATCGCTCGGTTTCATGTGATTTATCTCAATTTAATTGTGTCAAACTGCACAGGAGACATTTCTGAGTCTCTCTCCTTCTAGTCCTGGTTGTTCTGTTTCCATAGAGGTGCTGGACTTTATTTTTTAGTGAAAAATGAACCCACAGTGAAGAAAAACGCCTCAAAAACATCTAATTTCTGCACAACTAATGTGCATTCTTAGTTATGTTTTGGAAGAAATGTATTTTATTTCAGTCTCTTAATAGAACATTACAAATATTTACATTGCTGTCATTTGAATAGAGCTCAAAAATAAAGATAATTATTCTTATTTATTATCAGAAACATGAAGCGGAGGTGATAGCTTGTCCAACACAGAACCTGGTGTTATTTTTTAGATTTTTTTGTTTGTTTTGGCGCCAGATCTGCTTTGTTTAGTAAAATATCTTTCTAATTTCTTATTTTCTGCGCAACCAGAGTGACAAAGTGAAGCTGATAAACACTGTGTTGATTTGTGTTTGTGATTCGTCACCAACAAACATGATTGAGAACGCACTTTAGTTACTATTGGAGCATCATTTTTTACATTTTTTAGCCTCAAAATGAAAAATCAAAGCCATTACTTGTACATGATGGTCAGAAAACAGCAGTGAATGTGGATCTTAATCCTTTTCACAGGACAGGAAACGTTTCAATTATCACCGTTGTTTTACATTTTTCAATTGAAAGGAGAAACTTGTGCTTTTTTTTTTTTTTTTAAATTAATTATCGTGTTCTTGATAAGTACAGATCGGGGCTTTTTGATAATATTAATTTTTTGGGAGCTGCCGCGCGGCTCCTCTGATAATCTCTCATCTCGAGACCCTCTCTTGTGTGATTACACTAAACTGAAGAGGCCTGCACCGGCGTCCTTAAACAGTCTCGTTTGCTAATTAAAGAGCTTCCAGTCGTCCACTAAGAGATACCAGCAGCACTGATATGCATTAAATATATGTTTGTCTGTGTGAATCCTGCACAAGGTGGCTTCTTTCACCACTTTCTGGGGCAGTTTTTACTTGTTTTCTATGTCCTGAGCTTGAATCAGGTGGTCTTGCTAATGACAGTCAGCATCTTCCTCTGTTCCTCCAGAACAGAAGACGATATTGTGGAGACCCAGTCACACCGTTTTGGAGGTCGGAGGTCAACGTTGTTCAGCTCTGACCCGTGAACTTGCACCGTCAGCCAGAACAAAACAGAAAGCAGGTTGTCTTGATGCAGCTCTGCAGAAGCTGTGCTGGGATCAGGCAGCTTAACTGGGTTTTAATGCACCTCTAGACCCATTTTGATGTCATTTTCAACATTTTTCGTGGTTTTTCTCCGCTGTAGTTGTAGCAGCGACTCATCGTGCATTTAAATCACATCGTACACATTGTAAATGACAAAAAATATGTTCACTCCATCCTGCTAGAATGCAAAAAACACTTGTAGTGCTGTATCTCCAGTGGTAAAACATATATCATCATGTTTAATATAATGTGATTATAATATATACTCTAATTTTCATGATCTTCCTCGTTTAGTTTTGGTAAATTACAGATTATTTATAAAATCGCAGAAAAAAAAGAATCATTATTTTCCATATTAATCGAAACAAAAGAACAATACAAAAATATCTAAAATCTGTATGTTACAGTCAATAAAATGACCTTAAAAAAAAGGCAATTTGACTGTAGTGTAATGAGCAAAGAATAGAATTGTTTTGCAGATATTTGTTGGTATTTGGAAGAAAATGTGTCGATAATAGAGACTGAAAAAATAAACAAGTTTAAAACAGTTTTACAGATTTGTCCTGTTTTGTTTACATACAGATAAAATTTAGTAAAATCACAGAAAAAAAACTATTAATTTGCAAATGAACTGTAACAAAAGAACAATTTAAAATTATTTAAAATCTGTATTTTTATTAAATAAAATTGCAGTTAAAAAATCCATTTGACTGAATTTAAATCAGCAAAACATCAAATTATTTTACAGATATTTGCCGGCATTTGACAGAAAAATTGTCCATGATAAAGACTGAAAACAGATAAATAAAAATTCAACAGATTTTTCTTAATATCGAGTGAAATCACAGAAAAAAAGATGTCAGTTTGCTAGTTGACCAAAAAATGTCCAAACTATACATAATGTCCACATTTTAAAAAAATCTTTTTAAAATTTTTACAAATACTTCTACAGTAGTTGTGTTGTTTTACGAGTTAAATCAGCAAAAAACAAAAAAAACAAATGATTTAAACAATATTTTCTATTCTTTTAACTGATTTTTACAGTGTTTCAGTTATTAACACGTTTTATTTTTATTCATGGTGAAGTTTTCATTTGATCGTAAAGTGATGAAAATTTAAAAGGGACTGTTGTGAAGAAAAAAACAAACAAAAACAAGCAACTAAGCAGTTAAAAATGATGAAATATTTGCAAGAAAAACAAGCGTTTGTGTTCATTTTTATGCTGATATTCAGCCATAAACTTTCTGCCGTATTTAAACTCCCCTCCTTTAATGAATCAGTGCTCTTTAGATGCACCTTTTCTTTCAGAGTGACTTTACCTTTGACCCGTTCACCTGCAGCTTTCCGCTCCGTCGTCTCTCCGCTGCTTCGCCGTGAAGGCGCAACACGTAGACCTTCTAGTGATCCACTCTGAGCGCTCATCTATAATTCACAGTCAATCACAACCTCTTGGCTCAGAACTCAGGTTGCATTTGTTTCGCCGCCAGCGACGTTGTTTTCTTCTCTCTCCGAGGCAGAAATCACTCCTCTCATGTGTCCCCCTCCTCTCTCTGCCTGTTCTAAGGTACATTTCCACCACGCGGAGGTAAAAGCATGGGTGAGACGTTTTGTACTTGCAGTTCGCGGCGGGATAAATAATTCAGCCGAGCATGTTTGAACAGGTACGGAAATAATCCCTCAGCAAAGTGAGAGTGTCTCGCTGGTTTCAGGACAAGTTGGAAGTGCAGAGAGGTCTCTAAACATATCGCCGGGGCCGGATGAAATATTAAAGGCTATTGGTGAGCGTGAGAGGCGCTCCTGCAGCGTCTCCTGCGCCGAGCCGAGCAGGTAAAGCGGAGCGGAGACAGGTTAGGATATCTGACACCGGTGAATAATGCATGGAGGCGTGAGCAAGCCGAGGGGCAGGTGAGCTGCTTCCACACATCCACCGTCGGCTCCGCTTTGGAGCAGCATGAGTCAACTTCTGCTTTTATTTGATCAATGATGATTTCCTGTGTGTGCAGAGCTCCTGTAGATCTATACATAGACACGGTGGATCGGGTCGGCGCGCACGTACACACCGCACAGCCCGAGACGACAGAATAGTTTACCGGAGAAGCTTCACGGGTCACAATCACTTTATTCTACGTGGCTTGTTTGAAAACGGGCCAAAATAAAAGAGTTCCTATGAAGCAGATTCTGCAAAAATCTAAAAATTCTGCATTTGTAGCCACAGTTGAGAAGCTTTTAGTGACTCAGGTGTAAACAGCTGTTATGGATTAAAAAACAAATAGTGGATTCTTGGTTGAACTGCAGGATGTGTTTCCACATAGTTTACTGTTGAAGCGTCATAAGTCAAAATCACTTTATTCTACACGTCTTGTTTAAAAATGAACCAAAAATAAAACGTTTGTATGAAGCAAATTCTGCAAAAAACAAAAAAATCTGCATTTCTTGACACAGCTGAGAAGCTTTTATTTGCTCAGGTGTGACCAACATTCATGTGACTAAAATTCAGCGACTACTCGACTGAACTGCAGGATGTGTTTCCATATAGTTTACTGTTGAAGCTTCACAGATTAAAATCACTTTATTCTACATGTCTTGTTTAAAAATGAGCCAAAAATAAAGCATTTCTACTATGCAGATTCTGCAAAAATCAAAAAAATCTGCATTTCTTTAAACAGCTGAGAAGCTTTTAGTGGTTCAGGGGCAGCTAACTGTCATGTGACAAAAAATTTGTGAATTTTCAGCTGAACAGCAGGTTGTGTTTCTATTTAATTTACTGGTGAAGCTTCACAGGTCAATATTACTTTATTCTACATGTCGTATGCAGAAAATGCAAGAAAATGCAGAAAATAAAGCATTTCTATGAAGCAAATTCTGCAAAAAATCAAAAAAGTCTGCACTTTTTGACACCGTTGAGAAGCTTTTAATGGCTCAGGTATGATGAAGAGTCATGTGACTAAAATTCAGCGACTACTCGGCTGAACTAGTAGTTTCCTGGAGATGCTTCATATATTAAAATCATGATATTCCATCAAAATCACTTTATTCTATGTGTCTTATTTTTAAAAATGCAAGCAAATATTGAAGTGTTTCTACATGCATATTCTGTAGAAATCTAAAAATTCTACGTCTTGTTTAAAAATGGTCTAAAAATGAAGCGTTTTTACGAAGCAGATTTTGTAAAAAAAAAAAAAATCCTGCATTTCTTTCCACAGCTGAGAAGCTTTTAGTGGCTCAGGTGTGATGAAGAGTCATGTGACTAAAATTCAGAGACTTTCCAGGTAATTTACTGGAGAAGCTTCATAGATTGAAATCATGATGTTCCATCAAAGTCCTCTGAAATATTCACCACATATGATTGCCGTTTGTCCTACCGATGCAGCAGCGAGTCTCTTCATTGTGGACAAACGCTGACCTTTTATAATCTGAATTCTGCCTTAATCAGCTTTAACTTGTCAAACCTTCATTCACAGGAGTGTTAAGAGTAAATTTAATCAACCTGCAAGCTGCTCTCCAGATGCATGTATTCCTCTATTCTAAACCTCATCGTGGTATAATTGTTAGAGCACATAACTGTGTCCGATCTCGTCCCTGTGATGCGTTTTCAGCTCGTCTCTGCAGACAAACATGAGCTCAGATATCATGAGGAGACGAGGAGACGAGGACGAAGCTCTCCCACTTTAACCTCCTTGTTTTTGGCCCCGAGCGCCGTTGCAGACCCCAGGAAAGGACGGAAAGAGGGACGAGGAGGGGTGAGGAGGGGCGAGGAGGGGTGAGGAGGGGTGAGGAGGGGTGAGGCGGCGGTCTCACGGTGGCCGCGGGCTGGAGGGGTGACGGGGAGGGGGTGAGTCGGGGGTGAGGGGATAATTAAGCGAGCACGGTGACAGCTGCAGCAGGTCCCGAGCAGAAAGGCCCGAGCTCCACTGAGCTGAATTAATGGCATCAGTGGAGCCGGCAGCGCCGCCGCCGCCACCGCTAACGTCTCATCATTAATTATTAGCCCCGCCTCCGACCCCTCACCTGCCTGCCGGCGAGGCCTCACCTGCACATGCAGGAGCGTCTCCGTAACGTTGACGACATGTTTGTGCAGCAACCTGCAGAGTAAAGAGGTCGTTTAGTTCAGTCCAGGAAGAGTCAGAAGATTCGTTCCTGCACTGCTCAGAGTTTATTTCTCTAGTATTAAGGACCCAAAACTGACTCTGAGATTTATTGTGATGAATAAACACCACGTTCAGTCATATATATATACAGCACGGGCCAGTCATCATCCATGATCATTTTGGGCAGGTTCTGAGTCATTCCAGACAAATTTGGAGCCATTTTGAACAAGTTTTAAGTCCCTTTGGTTCAATTTGACTCAATCTTGACAGATTTTTGGTCACTTTTGACACATTTTGAGTCATTCTAAACAAATTTTGAATCATTTTGGTTAATTTTCAAGTCATTCTTGACAAATTTGAAGGCATTTTAGACACATTTTGAGTCTTTTTTTCACAATCTTTAAGTCCTTTTAAAAAAAAAGCTTGTGAAAGTCACGTCAGTCAATTTTAAGTTAATCTTGATTGATTTTTGTCAAATTTTGAGTTGTTCCAGACAAATATTGAGTGATTCTAAACAAGTTTTCAGTCCCTTTGGTTCAATTTGACTCAATCTTGACAGAATTTTTGTCATTTTTGTCACATTTTGAGGCATTCCAGACAAATTTCAAGTAACTTTGGCCCACACGTTAATGCAACAAGCTCTAAGATTAAAGTGAAACTGATTCTGAGATTTATTGTGTTGAATCATATCCGGTTCTTTTCCAGTGTCTTTTGCTGTCATTTAGCTCACATTTTGAGTCATTTTAGACCAATTTTAAGTGATTTTGGACAAGTTTTTGTCAAATTTAAGACAGAATTTGACAGATTTTGAACAAATTTCAGGTAATTTTGAAGCAGATTTCAGTTTTTCTGGTCGTATTTTGAGGATTCTGGTTTTTCTAACTCAAAATTTGACTTAATTCAGTCACAGTTTGGGCCATTTGAGACAAATTTTCCATAATTTGGGACAAATTTTAATACATTTTTCACTTCTTCAGTTTCGAAGGGCCAATAATATTGTCATCAAGTTTGAAGTCATTTTGCTCATTTTTGAGTGATTTAGGAGAGACCTCAACTGAGAATAGGAGGGAAAACTGGAACCATAACTCTGTTTTTAGTAGAAAACAGGGATACATCCATATTTTTCCACATTAACACGAACGTTTCTGACTGTGAGAGCGTTTTTTCTGGAGATACTAAACCATTAAAATGTTTTTCCAGGTGAGACACTTTCTGACCAGTCAAAACACAAAAAAACAACTCGTCTGAAAACATATAATTCTGTCTGATTCTCTTCTACAGAGTTTAGTTTTGTCTCTCTGTCTGTAGTGGAACAAACGGACCCGTTGGATTTTTCTGGCCATCAGATAGAAACGTGAGGTTTGGGCGCCAGTTTGTCACGGCCTGATTTCCATGTTGTCAGCTGCCTGCTGGGATTTCACCTCTCGCGGGCCGTATAATTGACACAGATGAATAATATAACCTCACATTTTCCCAAAGGGGATGCAAAGCACACAGTCATCACTCAACAGTACGCACCTACGAAGGTGACACTGACGCCGACTGCTCTGAAGGGCCGTCAGCGCCTTCCTGCTTCCTGAATAGGAAAGTGGAACTCTGACCTCAGCTCGAGAATAAATAACATCAATACCTTCACTAACGCCATCAAAGCTGCTTTATTCTTCCTTTTTTAACTTATCTTGACAGATTTTTTGTTATTTGTGTCAAATTTTGGGTCATTAGTGATAAATTTGGAGGCATTTTGTAAATGTTCAAGTTATTTCTGTCAAATTTTGACTAATTTGGGACAAGAGTCGTTTCATTTTGGTCAAACTTTGAGTCATTCGGGAGAAATTTTAAATCATGTTGGTTATCTTGGCTCATTTGAGACAAGTGTCGTGTCATTTTGCTAAAATTTCGAGTCATTCTAGACTAATTTTAAGGCATGTTGGAGAAATTTTGACTTATTTGGGACGAATGTCATGTCATTTTAGTCACATATGGAGTCATTCTTGACTAACACTTTGAACCCCAAAACCTGATTTTAAATGCATGTGACCTTTCAAAGAAACACCCAACTGATAAATGACATGACATCACAAGGCTAAAATCAGGATATTGCATCAAAATCGCTTTAAAAATTATCCAAAAACCACACGATTGTACTACGCAGTTTCTACTAAAATCAGAATATTTTACATTCCTTCTCAAAGCTGTGAAGTTATTCGTTGTTCAGGTGCAACCAACAGTCACATGACAAAAATTCTGGGAGTTTTTGGTTGAACTGCAGGCTGTGTTTGAACAGAGCAGATAAGAGACAAGGATAGAATTAAAAATTAGAAATGCAAGAAGTAAAACAAAAGTATTTTTCCAGTGTTCGTAACATTTGCGAGCACCTGGATTAATGTTGTACAAGTTGATTCTAATTTTTTGCAATTTTTGTGTGTTAAATATTCAAAGAAGTTCAACTTTTTTTCTTCTTTCTTTATGATTTATCACAATATAAGTTTGCAAAACTGCAGCATAGACATTTCTGAGTTCTATCTACTTCTAGTCATGGTTGTACTGTTTCCATAAAGGTGCAGGACTTTATATTGCAGTAAAAAATGAGGCAACAGTGAAAGAAAAACGCCCAGAAACTGCATGGAATTCGGTTAAACAGAAAAAAAGCTTTATTCTATTCAGATAGTTAGTCAGTGAAGGTTTGTTAAACAGGCTGAGACCACTGTGTAATACTCGTTTGTTAATATTTTCTTAATGTCTACTAAAAATTAATAGAGTCAGGATAAAGTTTTGGAGCTCTAACTTGCCTCTCCTGAACATAGCGTTCCATCTTCTTGAGATGTGGGTGGATGAGGCTCACAGTCAGGGTTGCAGCTCATCCCAAAGGTGTCGGATGAGGTTTGGGTCGGAGCTCTGTCGGATTCCAGTGCCCCAAACTGAGAAAACCAATTCCTTTATTCCCTGCAGCATGTTTAAACAAGAAGGAGCCTTCCCAAAAACTGTTGCTGCAAAGTTAGACGAACGCCACTTTTACTTTTACTGGGCGTGGACACGTTGCTGAATTTGACGTTAATTCAAAATGGGTTTTCTCACCAACGCTTTGTTGCACAAACGAGCAGCTAGCATCATTAGAAAGGCCGATTCCTGCAGTTTCATTGAATGTTCACAACATCTCTCTGCAATAAATACTTCAAGTGCAACTGCAGTGAGAAGACGGGATGTGAATTTAGACGAAAATATGAAGTGTTAAAAGAGTAATTGCATATATGAAAGCATGTGGAAAATATTGCATAAATAATGAGATTTTTTTAAATATAGCATGTATTGGAAGACCTTAAAATAACCCAGATAAGAACTTTAAGGGTAAAGGTAGTGAAATTATCCAGAAAATAGCCTCCCAAATTATCTTTAAGAAGATTTATTGCAAAAATAGTGTAAAATATTAGTGATGCTTTGGGGTTCTTTGCATTAAAATGTTAAACTAATACCCTGAAAATCATCTGATCCCTCCCACGCGGTTCTCTAATACCTATATTAGCATGTTTTCAGAGTACAGTCCACATATAAGGAGAGTTTTACCACCTTTTAAGCAGGAAATAAGGGCCAGGAGGAGGAAAAGTGGTTCTGACTGCCTGCTTTAGACTCACCAGAGGAGCTTCCCCCCTTCCACAACGCGAGAGGTCTGTTTCATCATTCCCAGCGGTCCCTCCATGCATCCTTCCGCCGTTATATACCTAGTTCTGACGCGAACGTAGGCACGGTGCTCGGCGGATGAGGTAACACCGGGCAATCTCAACATGGTGCCGCTTACATCAACCCACCGGTTCAGATGAGCTGCCAGGCCATCGCCGCTAATCAGAATTTCTGCTCGCGTAATTGACCTCCCCGATTGAATAAAAATTAAATAAAATTAAAATAGAAAGAAAAAAAAAAAGAAAAACCCTGGTGCCGGTCCACGGCCGGGTCTGGCTCGCTCACAAAGCTCGCAATTAACGCTAATCGGGGACAGGCCGTCGGCTGATTTAGGTGAGGGCGTCTCGAGTCTGGAGGAAGCCGGAGCGTGCCAAGGAAGGCTGTTAGGAGCAGCTCAGAGGGGCCCTTTTAAAGATTGAAGCTCTGGCAGGTTGCGACGGAGGTTTGATTACACTCTGGCTCGCAGGAAAGTCTACAACCTCTTACGGAGAAGATGCAGGTGAATCACAATGTGACCGCGACGCACCTGAGAGAGTCGAAAGGTGGAGATTTACCTGCACAGCTTCACTTTTTAGCCACATTTGTTGGCTCATTTTT
>NW_007577906.1:500590-525618 GCF_000690725.1 Stegastes partitus
GTGTAAACACTGCCTGCAGTTCAGCCGAATGAATTTCTGTGGAATAAACTGATTTAATGTAACATTACGATCGATTTGAAGCTGATATTTGGTTAATTTTCCAACAGAAGTGCACGTCACGCATCTGAAACTGCAAATTCCGACGATTTAGTTTGTTTTTCGGATTCTAGGTATGGTAAAAGATGACATTTTGGGTATTTTTAAAAAATGACAGCATACCTTTTTGCTGTTCTGGAGGATAAAGGTGAAGTTTAGTTTAACTGACATGGGAAGAACTCGGCTGTTCTTCTAAAGCCGTTAAGGAAATGAATAACCCCGATCAGGTCATCTGGGTTCTTCTCAGCTCGGCTTAAAGGTTTTAACCGGACTGCCGCGGTCTTAAATTTGTTGTTCTGATATTTAGATGCAATCTGTTCCCAAGCATTCGGGCTAAACTGTGGACGCGGTTCATGTCAGTGCAGAATGTGGGCAAAGTGGCTCGAACTTAATCTATGTGGCTCTGGGAGTTTTGCCAATATCCAATCACCGATGTTTTCCAGCTCGTTTTTGGTCGATTGCCAATATCGATAGAAGCACATACATTTTCCGTCTAACTGCAGAGAACGTCACGTCCCTAATGTAGTGGAATTAATATATTATTGTACCTGCTCTTATCAGGACGGCTCGCTGGCAGGAAGTGCTTTTCAGACGTGAACATTCACATTTTAACACAAAAACGTAAACTTTTAGCCTCGTAGTATTTCATTGTAATGCCTTTATCGATCAATACGGATGATTATGTTGATATCACTGTGAATTACAACATGAAATCAGAGTGTGAGTCTTAGCTTTGAGTTGTGTTATACAGTGTAAACAGCATATTTTCCACCATTTTCTTGTTGGAATATTGTTCATATGTGGACGTTCTAAACTCAGAACTGTAATATTTTTCCCGTTTTTGTTGAGGTAATTCGTGTTTTTATGTCAGCTATTGTTTGAACAACTGCTGCTCCAGTTGAGGTGGTTCCATCGTCCGTCTTGGATGCCTTTAAGGTGTTTTTTCTGGATATGTGATCTGAAGTTGAAACCAAAGCAGAACCAGGATACGTTGGGTTGATTTGGTCTCTTGGCTAACTTGGGTAAACCTCCACGTTCCACCATCTTTTTGAGCTCAGACAACTTCTAAAGAGATTATAATCAACCAACAAACGACAATGAGTCAAGAGAATAAGCTCTACCATTGAAGGTATTTTTAATTCAACTCAACAAAATGACGTTCCCGTACAACTAAAGCGTTAACGCGCCAAAGCAACACCTAAGTTTTTGTTTTCGCTCGCTTTAAGTTAGAATTTAGGCACCAAAACTATGATTTAAGGCACATATCCGACTTTGTTTGACCCTTTTTTTTTTTAACTTTAAAGCTTGGTTAAGGTCTGATACCCAAATTAGTTGGTTAGAGTTTGGAAAAAATCCCGCTTTGGGTTAAAATACCAACTTGGCAAGTTAAGGTCATAAATGCATTTGTGATACGTCACGAACATAATCCGGCAAAACGCATATTTACCTCAAAACATAATTGAGAATACAGTTTAGTCATATTGAAATCTGATTTTGTGGAGACTGGGTTGTTTTAATTAACAGCCGTAACCACCTTAAATTGTCCAGGACTGTTGAGTTAGAGGAGATTTGATGCCTTGAACTCGAGATTAAGAAAAATTAAGTTATCAAGCTAATTTCTTGAATTTCAGTTTTAGTTTTCATTCATTCCATTGATCAACTATGTTTTGTTTTGCTCCTAATTGCTCTTGTTGCTTCCTGTCTTCTCTGCCTGCAGTTCAGCCGAATGTCTTTAAGGTAAATCAACTTGAATTCTGGTTTTAAATCAACTAACACAGACAGTTCAGTTAAAATGGCACAAAATATGACGTTGGTGCAACATTTTTATGTCAATCCAACATATCGAAAGCTTAGAAAATTGCGTTGTTGGAATAAATCGCCTACAACACCAACTGTGTTTATTATCTTCATAAAGACTCCCAGAAGCTGACTTCAGTTACTCAGAAATCTAAAAGATCCAGCTAGTTTTACTTTGTGACGTGGCCTGAAGGATTATTTCCTCATGACTCCCCTGCTGTATCAATCGGCCACTCCGACCCGCGTTCGGGCCCGCGACCCCCACGTTGAGAACCTCTGCCGTGCTTAACGCGTTCATTTACCTTGAGCTATATTTACCCCGATCACAAAGGGAACTCTCTTAAGACTTGCACTCTCCCTATTGAGTCCCTCCTCACAAAACGCCGTGCACAATGAGAGCGGGGAGCATTCAGTGTAACGAATGGGGAGATGTGTGCGCAGTGTAATGGCCCGCGGGCCCTAATTGCGCCGATTGATTCGAGTTGCCAAGTTCGACCATAGAATTTTTATCTGAGGGAACCATCTTGAAGGAGAGGCCAATGATGACATTTATTTTTCACAGTTAACATCTTTACCCTCCCTCCACACTCACCGAGTTTACATTAGAGATGGAGATCACAAGATGTGCTGACTCCATGTATGAGCCCGTGCATGTGTACCTCACATAGACCTCCTTTCAAAGCACTTTAGATGCTGTCCAATTGATATGGCCATTAATGCATGGAGAGGGGAACCATTTTGGCGTGACTCTTGATGTGTCTGCATTTCACTGCCAGATTTTTCCCCTTGCTTTCTTTCTATAGAGAGCTTCCATAGAAAGCTTTTCTTTCTCCCTCTGTTCCGCAGCATTAGTAATTATCACGAGGATGCCTCCTAGCCTCGGTGCTGCAGAAAGAAGAAGAAGAAGAAGAAGAAGGAAAAAAAAACAAAAACGTCTTCACTCATCAGAGAACAGAGACGTCAATTTAGGCCCGGCTCGCCCTGTTAGCAAAGGGGTTTTGAATTAAAAACATCCTTCACAGGTCGTCTCTTTGTACGAGCAGCAGCAGGTTCGGGAAAACTTCAATTATTTTCCATTAACGGGGGATACAATTGATCTAAACATGTGGTGAATGGAGCAGTGGCGCTACCTTAAAAGGAGGGGGTTTTAAGGGATTGAAGTTGCAGAGGCTGAGCTCCCCTATGGATCGGCCCTCTGGATCTATACAATCTGGAGGCCCTCCTGCCTCAGCCTGATTGAATACCATGCGGAGGGCCTGTGGAGAGACTCTAGTAACCGTATGCCATTGTCCAGATGCTCACCTACAGTCGCCGAGTGGGGGTAAAGAGAGTGCGGGAGGGGGGGCGGTGGCACGGCCGAGGCTAAGAGGAGCTCCTGACTTACTGCCAGTTCAGGTCTCCTGAAGGGGAGGGACGCTTTTGGCAAAGTGGACCAAGGATCACACAAAAGCACCAAAGGAGGCTGGAGGACTGAAGTAAGCAGAAATCCAGCACCATGAGGCCAGTTTGATGCTCCGGACCTAAAAATAACAGCACTTTTTAAAGCACAAGCTTCCAATGTTCCCGTAGATATTAAACCCGAAGCAGTTTCTAGACCTTTAGCAGCATTTTACTCAACGTAAGCTAATTTTTCACTTCAATAAATACGTCCTGCACCTTTATAGAAACAGAAAAACCACGAAGAAGGAGAGAAGATTCAGGACTTATGACATTTCTTCCATCATTTATTTTGTAAAACCTGAAAAATAAACCTTGAATCAACATTTTTCCAAGCTACCACAGGTGTTACTAGTAGTTAAAAAGCTCTGAAGTCTTGTAGTTTCACCATGCTGGATGTATCTTCCAACAACTTCCTCCTCTATTTACCATTTCTGAGCCGTGCTGCATTCATTTTATTGATCAAATATGTTATATTTTGCATCTTTTAGGTATTTTGCCATTTAGATTTGCTTACAAACTGTACAAACTGGATGTTTTAAAGTCTGCACCTCGGCTTTTCAGAGATGTTTCCCCATGCTGAGTGCATCTTATTGAGCCATGCCTCATCTGTCTTATCACTCGATTGAAAGCAGGAGCAGAGAATTTAAAAAAACTGAAGCTGAAATGCCATAAATCGTTTAAAAAAAGACCCAAAAAAATCAATTTCCTTGATTATTTGTTCCACAACAATTGACGAAAACTGGAATCAACATGTGCAGTGCCCACGTATGTTACCAACACTGTAAACACAGAGTGATTCTGCATCCTATAGGTATTTTACTGCTTAAATGTTATTATATTTCCACTCTTTCCTCCAATCTGCGCTGTATAAACACTGCCTGCAGTTCAGCCGATACGAGTCCCTCATGACCTCTCGGTTGCACCAACAACCAACTATTTTTAGGTTTTTTTTACCTAACCTGTTCAGTGTAAACAGTTTATTTTGGCAATTTTTTAAGTTATTTAGATGAAATATCACAATTTCAAGCTTAGATTTGGCTGCTTTTCCAAAACTGAAGGTCACATGGAGGTTCATAGTTTATCAGAAAGTTGAAGCTGTTGTCTTTTTCAAGAACTTGTCGGCCGTTTCTGGGAGGCCTGAACCTTTGTGCATGCTCCCTCCACAAGAACCACCACTGGAGAACCTCTTTAAGTCACAGTTGTTCTGTTTCCATGGAGGTGCAGGACTTTATATTGCATTGAAAAATTAGCCAACAGTGAGTTAAAATGCTAAATAACTACTCGGGGTTCTTGGGGTTAAAGTTCTTAACCGTCGACAAAAACCTAAAATTCCTCACGTGCTTAAAAACCTACTTTTTGTGATTGTTTTGGTGAACTCTGAGCTAACGTCCTGGTCAGAGATGTCGTTTTCAACACTGTAATGGAAACAGAAGCGCCGAAAAGGCTGATTTCTGTAGTTTGCATGTCCTCATACTTGTTCCTGCAGCGAAAATCCACCTATTGTGCATCCAAACACCTAAAAGTACTTTAATGTCTTACATCAAGAAGCTACTGCTCACGGCAGCTTACTGTAATGACTACAAGTTAGAAAAACTGTAATTTAAAGCCAAAAAGCAGCGGATTTCGGATTAATTTGATTTATTTTTACATCAAACTTTCCTGAATAGTTGTTTTGTTAATTTGCCAAGATTACGTTCAGTTTTATGAATCCCAAAGTGGCAGATTTTGCACAGAAAGTAAAATTACATAACAACAGAAATGCTATGCTAGTAGGAAAGCAATAAGATATAAACAAGAGACATAGGAACCCAGGTTCAGGCTGCACCGGGCAGCTCTCACAGTGGAATCCGTGCATATGTATGAACCTTCTCTCGACACAAACGGAGGTTAAAGACAGAGGCACGCGCGCACACATCCTCCTGAAACGCCAAAATAAGTGTCTGCGCTTAGCGTGAAGTAGCACGAATCAAGTCAAACATCAACCCTCCAGACGTCGGCCGCCGCCGCGGAAAAGTGAGGAATAATTTCAGAGTGAAAAGCTGCTACGTGTAAACATATTCATGAAACACCTGATCTTAGGCTCTTTTCATGTCACCTATGTCTGGCGATGCTACGTGTGTTTTGCAGGATATGAAAAAGGCAAAAAGGAATCAGACATCAAACGGAGGAGGTGGAGGGTGGTGGGGAGGGGATGAAAGGAGCGGCGTCGAAAGTTGACTGTGACAATCCCTAATCGCTGGGAAGAGGTGTTGTTGTGCTAACAGGTTTATACCGACACCTTGTCAGAGGTACAGAGCGGCAGAACGCTCAGCCGTGTAATTCCGCCCGGCTGCCAAATTCCTGGTCATCCTACCTTTAAAATGTAAACATCGACGCGTCTCCAATCGCGTTAAGTTGCGAAGCCATCGGTNCATCCTACCTTTAAAATGTAAACATCGACGCGTCTCCAATCGCGTTAAGTTGCGAAGCCATCGGTGTTTCTTTTGAGAAAAAAAAAAAAAAAAAAAAGGGCCACAACTGGAGCCAGCAAAGGCTTCGCACACAAAGGCTCGTTTTTCAGTGTCTCTTCTCACCCTGAAGCTGTTTGCCAATCTCGCTCTGAATACACCCTTCACTGGCTCGAGCACCTTGAGGTGTGCTCATCTCTAATCATTATTTGATGACAGAAATCTGCAGGCAAAAAACCAGGAGAAACACAGTTCCTTAGCAACGGGCGCCGGTAGTCCAAACAATTTCATTAAAGCGTGGCACCTCTTAGCAGGTGGGTGAGTGTTAGAGGAGATAAACATTCATGAGCAGATTGGCTGTGGTATTTGCCAACATCACAATTGATGATATCAATTTGTTTGCGTAGCAGCTCAAATATTGTAAGTGGATTAAGCAAAGGTGTCGGGGATGGTGAAGGAGTGTATCAGGATGTCTTTTTTCATTTAATTGATGGTGAGAAGAGGAAAAAAAAAAAAAAATCGTTTCTGTTTTGTGCTGCGGAGAATCAGAATTACTTTAATCCACAAGCACAACAAACGGTGTGTAGCGCGATCCGGGAGCGGCGGCATAAATCCGGGATCGTTTATGTTTAATCTGCGCACACAAATTAACTCCACATATCATTAAAGTTGGTAACGGCGCGTCGAAGTTGGCACGGCGGCGCGTTTCTCCTGCAAAATGCAAAGTGTGGCGCAGTAAGTCCACAGTTTGCTCAGATTAGCGTGGACATGCCTGGAAATCTTTACAGTTTTTACTGCTTGTTTTTGCATTGAATTAGCATCTTGGTTGCACCGCGGCTCCGTCCACAGTTGAATTTCTGACGTTTTTTATTTTGCATACATAATATTTGTGTGTTCACAAGTTTGTAGCTGCAGTTTGATTCTCTCACGTCCCTGATTTTGCTGAAAAAGTGACATAAACAAGCTATAAAACTGGTTTTACTGAGTTAGTTGCACATTTAATGCATAATAATACTTACATTTTGGTCAATTATCAGTAAATACAACCCTTTCTTTACATTCATAAGCAAATTTTTGGTATAAATAAGAGAGGAAAGAAGTCATACACCAACTGATGCTAAGTGTGGCACAGTAAAGAAACAGTTTGCTCAGATTAGCGTGAACATGCCTGGAAGTCTTTACAGCTTTTATCTTTGCATTGAATTAGCCCAAACGTCCACTTTTTTTATTTTGCAAACATAATACATGCATGTTCACAAGTTTGAAGCTGTAGCTTACTTCTTGCTTACCTGATTTTGCTGGAAAAGTGACATAAATAAGCTATAAAAAGGGTTTTTACTGCGTTAGTAGCACATTTAATGCGGAATTATACATACATTTTAGTCAGTTATCAATAAAAATAGCTGCAGATGTCGACATCAGTGTTTTTAAACAATTTTAAAAAGTGTTGTTGTTGTTTTTTGGTACGTATATTTGGCAAATACTCATCTTTTTCTTTAGTATTACTGATGCACAGAAGGCATTTTACACCCGTTTACTTCTCTCCTGCTCCCTGTGCTCACATATACTGCATTTTGAAACCATTCCTGATTTCATATAAATATTTCTGTTTTTGATGTTGAGTATAAAATGTGACTAAACTGCTAAAATCCATATTTTTAGACGATTTCGCATATATATATATATATATTTTTTTTTTAAACATAAAAACAGCTTTCGTGCTAAGATTGTAGCTCTATTATAAAAGAATTCAAAGCTTCTCTTAAAGTCAAAGAACAGTTACACAAAAAGGAGAAAACAAGTCGCTTTAGCTTGTACTTGGTTTAATATAAGGACCAAATTTAAATACAAAGCTCTTCTATATATATTTATCATTTATCATATCTAATCATGTTTTAATTTAGGAGTTTCCAGTTTAACTCCACAGTTTTGCACTTTAATACCTAAAACAATGTTTAACTGTTCTGTTTTGGAGGAAAAATTCATCATTTAGATCAACTGGTTAATCAGTTTATTAGTCCTTGACGTAACAGTGACCAGCTGCTGAAACGACACAGCTGACAGCAGAAACCATTCATGTAGCTCCAAGATAATACAAATATAAAGACTTGAAGTCAACATTTGCAGTCACCTGAATATTAACACACAGCTGTTGGTCGCCTGCTCTGACTACACAGTTGTTGTGGCTTCTAATTGACCAGAGAAGCCACAACAACATTGTCGTCGCAAGTAATCTGACATTAATTAAGTCTAAATTTAAAAAAACCAACAAATACCGCCGCCACTCGCTGTGCCCCTGAGTAATTATTACAGAGGCGAAGAGCTCATGTTCTTGTTTTTCAGCGTCAAAATGTCTAATCGGTTCAGGTGTTCCGGCCGCTTGCACCCTGAACCTTCGTCGTCCCAACAGGGTACACCTGAGATTTTTTCTTTGAAATGCGCACCAATAATTAACTTTCTCTGGGCACGACGGAGACGTCTCCTCCGCACTTCTATCCCGTTACCAGGTGCGTTCCACCTGGCCTCGCGCTGGAAAAGGTAACCCAGGTTTGACTTTGTCCCGGTCGCTAACAGGTGACGCGCAATCATTAACGAAACACGTTTTGAAGAGCAGTCAGGTGTCTACGGACATGAAAAACAGTCCAGTGAGCTCAAAAATAAAAGGCTGAAGAGTTTCTGAGTGGATCTATGGATGTATCCCTTCGAAAACGTGGTCCGATGTGGTTGTTTCTGGCCTAAAATAAGAAAATATTCACCAGATTATTGGTGATGTCCGTGGTTGTGGCTGCACTGGAGAGTCGTTGGGTGATTCTTAGAGATTGTGGATCGATTACGAGATCAGAAAATTCAGCTTCAGCTTCATTTCCTTGCAGCAGCTAGAAGGTTTTACCTCATCAGGTCTCCAGCAACAAGAAAAAAAAAAGGCTTCGATTAGACATTGCATGTTTCCGACATATTAGAACCCAAAACTGCTTAATTTTGAGACGTTTCTTTGAACATTGCTGCAGGTTGCGGCGTCCAAATCACTGTGCCCGTTGGTCACACCAGCTTTTTAAAACTGTAAAATCAATTCATTCCAGTCGACTCCCTGCGATTTTGTGGCTTTGCTCATGGGAGTGCAGATTTTCTGAAGGGAACATAGAGTCCAAATCGTGGCACGCTACGGTAGCTCGTTAGCTCTGCTGCGTCACCGACGTGTATTAAACCTCCTCCATCACTGAATGTGTTTACAGACAGTTAGTTTGTTAAAAACACAGGCCTCACTGTGGGAATGTTTTATTAGATTCAACTCAGACGTCACTTTTTCTAAGTAAATTTTTATTTTTTTTTTAAACATCCAACAATAAAGTTTCAGTGTTTCTTGTGTTAAGAACTGTCAGAAATATCGTGACTGAGACTCCTAGAATAATTAATTTGTAATTAACTTCCATGTTGTTGGGGTTTTTCTGTACAGTTGCGCAAATAATGTCTCATGTACCGTATGTGATGTGATAAATAAGCTTTAGATTCTGGTACATTTCGACAGAGTCGTACCTGCTGCTGTCCTGTTTCTACTCGTTATGCTAAGCTAAGTTAAGCTAATCGTCTGTAGCATTAAATCTAATGGACAGACATGAGAGTAACTCTTAAAATGTCTAACTTGGAATGATTGACTTGTAGTTTCCAACAATTCCTTTAAACTTCGGAACAACTGCGTTCAGAGTTTGTTTTATACCGAAAAGTCAGAGTAAAAAGATATTAGAGGCTGGTGTTGAGGTTTTTAAATCTGTAAGAGGTTTGTGACCAGTTTTGCTTTTTGATGGTTCTCAAGCTGGGATATTCCTCTTCTCCAAAGCTTCTGCAGACCGGGAGTCATCTTGTTAGCCAGTACTTTGGTTTATCCAGACATTCATGTATAAATATCATCTCCTCAGCAGCTTTTGCACTCTGGGAGCTCCATACCATCACACTCCCGCCTTCCGTTCTTCACTGTCAGGACGATGTGGTAGCAAGCAAACAAGCTGGACTCCATCCAAGCCCAACAAGTTCATCTTCTTTGAGTAAAGGATGTGCTGCCTTTCGTGCACTTTTAGCAAAGTTTAATGTTGAAGTTCAATAGCTCAAGCAAGCGTTTCTTGTATGAATGGTATCCAACATGTGAGGTCATAGAAACTCTGATTTCCATCGATATCAACTAGATTGTGATTCACATCTGTGGCGTCATTTTAGTTGGACGACCTCTGCAGCCATGACTGGTGGTGCTACTGTTTCTTCTATACCTCCTGATTACTGCTGCTTTGATTCATTTTTAGCTGATCTTCTTGGATGCTTTTCCATCTTTTTAAAGTCTCACAATCTGATTTTTTAGCTCCTTAGTTCAGTTCTTTTCCACGTGGAGCCATGATGCATGGATAGACACGACCCACCGGCTCAAAACCAGGAAGGTTCTGCTGGTCACGGGGCATTTCAGAACCAGCTTCGTGCAGTTTTTTTAAATATAGTCCTCTAAAGTTTTGGTTTCGTCTTCAGCTGTCTGCTGTAGTGCTTGTTCTTTGGTGTGTCTAACAAGCACATTTTTTTGTGTAGTTTCTAAACACATCATCACTCAGAAAAAGCACCATACACTGTTTTCTTTTCCATACATTTCAAAACCTTCTTAGGCCCACTTTCTTCTCTCCTTTACACCAAAGCGACAGCCTTTCAGAACAAACTTGCCATCCGCGGCGTAAACACCACTAGATTTGAGCACCGGTTTTCATTATGGCTTTGATCATGAACAGTCCAGCCGAAAGACGGTGGACGAGAACGGCTCTTTTGAATCCGAAGCGCCGGCGCTCTAATTTGGGGTGCCATACTGTACACAGCCTGGAGGTACTACGCTGACCACGGGTAAGATGAAAGGGGCTCCACTGTATGTTTATGCAGCTTGTACATCCAAATGTGCTTCACATCGTTGTCACAAGATCGACGACCGCCAGCCAGAAGAGAGAGTTCGCCCTCGGATTTCCACTTCGCCGTGTTGGCGCGGGGCTGGGTTTAAGGTGCAGGACAAAGGTTTTATCTTCGTAATGAGCAGCTGCGGTGAATGATTCCTCAGAGGTGACACATTTGACGGTTATATAAGCCTCTGCTTCGGTTTATCTATTTGTCGAATTCGAACCTCGTCGGGTTAAATTTAAGTAACTTTGGTGAGCTGGCGGGGAAGACGGATTCCTCCCCATTTATTGTCCTTGGTAAATAATGAAGTGATTCTGATGTGCCGGGGTATAAATTTTGAGAAGCTGTCTACACAAGCAGAGTAGGTGTGCTTAATCTAAATTTTTATGCCGCGCAGCAGAGTGACCTGCGGCTACCGCGCGTGTTAACGTACGAATTTATGATCGCCGTCTCCATTTAAGACTGACATAAATGAACTGGTATTGCCTCCCGCTCATGACCCACCTCCCCCTCCATCCCTCGCCGGCGTTTCCCTCTGTCATCTCTCTGACACCTCCAAAAGATGACATGGAAATACATGTGTCGGCAAGCCTGACAATGAGGAGCCGTAAAGCAATAAAGCGAGAAAGAAGAGGAGAAGACGGGGACCTCGGAGTGTTTGTCACTGTCATGTCTATTGATTGATGACAAAGAAAACGATTGAGAGGTCCTCGACGGAGGGGCAGGAGGAGACAGACAGCGGGAATTTCATTTGTTGAGTCAAATATTCAGAAACGAGACGTGAGCGGGCATTTTAGCCTCCCATTTCTCTTATTGTATTACATTAATCAAAGGGCTTCCGGGACGCTCGTCTGAACCGAGTGTCACCGTGATGTTCTGCGAGCGAAAGGGATAGAAAGAAAAACAAAAAAAACAACAAGCAGAGCATCCTTCAGAGATGTCTCTTTTCCTGACAGTGGTATCAATTGTCTTGTCTTAAATGATCGCGGCCACTGCATTACTTGGAAATTAACAGCTAGAATTTATGTGAGTGCCTCTCTTGCTCACTTCCGGAGTCGCGGAAACAAATAATTGAATTGGTACGAGTACATAAAGCATCCCAGCGGCTAATGTAACAGGCCTAACTCGGTTAACGAAGGCGAGGGCACAGACAAGAGTGGGGTTATAAAAAAAAAAAAAAAAAGGCCATGCAGATCTAAACCTTCTTTCCTTTTTTCCGTCTTTTACCAGTCGTGCTCCTCTCGCAAGGGTTTTATCTCTCATCACCTTCCCCCGTGTCGCTCTTCATCCCTCCCTCCCCTCTTTAATTGGAAGCCTCCGCCTCGCTTGTGTATCACCTAAGATGCCGGCGAAACCTAAGCTGTCACAAAGTGTGCTTATTAAAATGGACGGGAGGGGGAAAAGATAAAAGCCTAAACTAAACCTTTTTTTTTTTGGTCCAGGCGGCGGTCGACTGTCTGAGCGCATCAAGTCGCGGCTGAACGAGACACTTCGACCCTGAAGCGGTGTATTTACCCCCCCTAAAAAATAAAAAAAAATGAATTGTCCCTTTTATAATCAAACCCCCAAATCACTTAATGCGCCGTGTAGCATAGATGCACAGGAATTTGTCTTGGAGGCAGTTGGTGGAGGGAAAACAAACTGACATCGAAGGCACATGACGCTCGGACGCAAACTGCCAATAGCCACTTTTGTTCTGATGTCCGGAGCAGATATCGCAAAACATTCTCTCTGTTTTCGTGCCAAAAAAAAGAAGAATTTCCCAGAGCGTATTATTTGTTTGGATGATTTCGTACGAGGAAATAAATCCACGCGTGTCATCCATCACCAAGGTGGCAGTGATGGAACGACATTTGATGGCCATATTCTCTGAATGTGCATCATATCTGAAGGCTGGATGTGGGTTTTATCTCCCATCTGTTGAGTTATTTAACTTTTCTGTAGTGCACACGAAAGCTTTGGTGCATTTAGACTCAATAGACATCAATAATAATACATAATTGGCGCAGAAACATGTATTTTAACCCGTTTTTCCACATGTACAGTTATGCACTTAACACTTGTGATCTGTTAGACGGTGCTCAGCTTCACCGTGGACTCAATAAGCATGTTTTTATTCTTTTTTTTTTCATGCATTTTGAGGTGTTGTAGGAGAAGAAGTGAGTGGAAGCAACACAATTCAACAAAACTGTGCCAATTTTGCTAATTTTGGAAGAGTTCATGAGCGTCGTGCAAAGTTTTGTTTGAGTCTTTTCAAAAGTTCGCTTCAAATCTGTTGAATTATATGGAAACACGTGAAAAAAGGGGAAGTTTCATTCACTTTCTCTGCACAAAAGCGTTGCAATACTTGTCTTTCGTAAGTTTTTCTGAGTGTTTTTGTCGATTTGTGCCTGAGGTGCATGAAGGCTCTGTGGCTGACGTATGAAATGATGACGTGGTTTGTTTGTTGTAGGAGCTGAAAGAGTTTTAAGTCTAAAAGTTATGAAATGAAAGAAAGTGTGGTGAAATCCCCTGAGTCGTGTTTTACAGTTGCAGCTCTTTCCATGCAGGATTTGTTAATAACTTAACCCTCGTTTTTTTCCGCTGCTGCAACATTTTTACCTCCTTTTTCGCCAAAATACAAAATCCTGCAGCGTCCTGTGAAAAGACTTGACTAGAAGTAGCAGCAAATCAGATGTAGGATGCCATAAATCCTAAAAAAAAATGACTGAAATGTACAAAAATGTAGAAATCTACCTGTACACTGCCTGCAGTTCAGCCGACAACAGCCAGAATTGTTCTCACGTGACTGTCGGTCACAGCTGATGGCTTCAAGGTTGCTCAGAAGTGTTAGTAGTTTTTTTGTTGTTGTTTATTTTAAACAATCAAGTTCGTGCAAACTGTTTATTTTTGCCAATTTTTTACACATGGACATCATTTCGAAGAAACAAATCACAGTTTTCGGCTTAGATTTGGTTCTCCGACTGAACGGCGCCTCGCAGATGATGAGTTCAAGGACCGCCGCAAAATCCGACTGTTCTTTCTGTTTTTACGGCCTCAAGCTCTGACAAATGACGTGTGTGAAACAAATGCCGCAACACAACCAACAGTTTATCCAAGTTACAGTCGCTCACACTCGCGTGGACTCATTAAAACGCCAAAGTTTTGTGTTCTGCAGCGATGGAACGTTAATTTTCGCTCGTAGCTGCGTTCTTGAATCGCTTCACGCCCAACCTCTGAACATCAAACGGCAGCGCTTACATCAGATGTTTTTTTGCTAAATATAGGGTAAATGCTCCGGTTGTGCACGGTGTTAGCTGAAACGTTACACTGCACATCTTGTGTCTAATCAGGAATCAATGCCTCATTCCAGCGTTTTGCCATGCAACAGTGTGGTGACCCATTTGGAAAACCTCGAGTTACATCAAATTGGAGTTCCCCGAATGCCATTCCCCTTCCACTTTCCCAACTGCTGTAAATGTTCTACTCCTGAACAGCTTCTGTTTGTTGTTGATATATATATATATATATCTTTTTTTTTCTCTCTCTCTCCTTTCTGCTGTGTATTTTGCTGAAGCTTTAGACTCTCATTAAATCAACTGAGGAACTGCAAGCCTCTATAAACATCAAATCTATAAATTGCACGGATGGTCTTACGCTAGGTCTCAGACAGCGCTACCCTTTGATGAAAACTTCTGGGACAAAAACAGAAAAATAACTAGAGATTCTGAGGCAAGAAGAGAAAGTCTTGTTTTGACACTAAGATTAATTTACAAGTTTTTCCCTCACTGGCAAAAAAAAAAAAAAAAAAAAAAAAAAGGGGGGGGGGGGGGGGTGAGTGGAGAAAGAGCAGAGAGAGATGAGAGGAGCTTTTGATATTTATTAGGCCTGGACCTCACCAAAGACCTCTCCCAGGACTTGCCGATGTGACAATTAAGCCAGGTTGTGCTTTGACACTGTTTCCATAGGCAAGTGGCCAAAGTATATCTCCAGTCAAAATATCCATGCCAGCTAACAAGCTTGTTCCCTCTCCATAGAGCTGAGAAGAAAGGGAGGCTGCAGCCTTGAGACATGAACAAAAGCACAAAAAAAAAAAAAAAAAAGAGAGAGGACGAGGGGAGGTTGGGTGTTAGAGGGGGAGCAAGAAATATAATAAAATAATAAAAAAGAGAGAGAGCGAGAGACGGGCCGATGCCCTCCCCGAAAGAGTTTGCTGAAGAAAACGGTGTCAGCAACTCGGCGTGATCAAGGTGTTGCGTCCGACAACGGCGTCGAGGCCGGATAGGCCCCTGGGTACGCTCGCTTTTGTTCCGCCTTAATGACCCTGCCTCGATTCCAGCCCACAGCGGCTCTCGCTACACCTTGCCTATTTAGCCCACAGTCATGTCAGCTCGCTTCTCCCCAATTGCTCAATCTTCGCCCTCATTTCACTTCTTTTTTGTGTTCGTGTGTGTGTGTGTGTGTTTGCTTGGAAATGCTCTTGTCTTAGAGGAGCTCGGCGCTACACAATGGCCATCTAAACTCATTAAGAAAATTCCGTAAAGAGCCATTAACAAACGGGTTCTCTTTGGCCAGAGATATCAGGTCTAATTAGGTGACCGTTCTTGACAGGGTTGCAAAAACAAAAGGCGCGCTCGCATTTGAAAAGGTTCAGGTCCCGCGAAGGGCCTCACGTTTTTTTGTTTTTTTCCTCCTCCTCCTCCCTCTTCTTCATCTCCCCCCACTGTAGCCGACTAATGACTGCGGGTTTAACAACAAAAAAGAAGGGGGGTAGGAGAAAAAAATAAAAAAAATACCTTTCTTCCCTGGGAAAGGTTCGCCATCCGCCAGACAAAAGCCTTTTCCACTTCGGGACCTTTTTCCCCCTCGCCAGGTGATTCGCTGTCCTCATTTACGAGACAATGAAGCCACAGACAGACTTATTGTAAACACTTTGCATGGCTGCTAAATGGACTGCCATGCCGAGCCAGCAATCCAGGCTTGGGCGCCCACCACCAGCCAGCCAGCCGCCCTCCCTCCACCGGTCCTTCGTTCCCAGTTTCAAGTACAGTGTGCCGTGTTTTTTTTTGTTGTACAGGAATTTGTTGTGGTGACGCCGGAGCAGGAATGTGGTTAGATAAGCGCATCCTGCTCCCGCGAGATGATTTTGGTCCAATTTGTAAACATCAACACAGCTTTCTAGGTTGGAAGCAAGGATGTTGAGTGCAAAATTGAGCTTCCTTGCTGGTTTTTTGTGCATGTGTGGCGTGTTCAGGTGGCACAAAACCCAACGATGTCCGATTTGAATGAGGTGGAGGAAGTCGGATTGTGACCTGCAGGATGTTCTGGTCCAAGTCAGTGTCACTTATGATGTGAATTCACCCAAGTGTTATAGTTAAAACACGACAAAATGATAGAAAATACAAGTCTACATGAAAAGTATCACAAACTATGGAGATCAACCTGACAAATTTAACACTAAAGTTAAAACCCTACAAACATATACATATGAAAACCCTTCAATTGGCTCAACACTTTTAAAACATCTTGCTCAAACTTCTGAAGCCTCTAAATCCACCCTAATACAATAATAATCTCACAAGCACCCCTGTAAACGGATATCACAGTAGACAAAAAGCAAAGGTTTGATTGCTTGGTTGCAAAACATTTTCTGGTGGAAGATCAGCGATGGCAAAAAGACTAACTGCAGTTCCTCAAACGTCCACTTGAGGCTGATCCAAAAGCGAGTCAAACCCCAATAGATGTCCATGTTAAAAGCACCAACTTTTCAGCAGAAATAAACATGTTTACAGCCTGGAAAGATAAACAGTTTCGGTCTCTATAGCGGATTTCTCCCTTTGTGGCAACTATACAGCAGAATACTTGACATATAAGTCAACCATTTAAATTCTATCAAGGTTTAAAGTTAAATATAATTAAAAGCGTTGCTGCTCAGCTCCACTCAGGCGTCACCTCTTTGCTCACTTGTTGGGAGTCAGGCAGCTCAGGAAACCTCATAATGTAGGTTTTTATAAACAAGGCTTGGTCTTGGATGGACGAACAGGGGGAACTGTTCGTGAAAGGAAGTAACACAACTAAAAAATCAGGACTTAGCGAAATACAGTTCACAAAGTTTCCAAACGTCTCCATCTTAGAGGTCCTAAAACACCAGATTAGTGTGAATACGAGGCGTAAATATAGCAAAAGTTACGTGTTTTTAGTGTGGGTGTAGACTAAAGTGAGTATGCAAAGGCCCATTAGGCTCCATGTGAGGTAAATTTTATCAAAATAGTCCAGGCAGAACCCAAAATTTGCGTCTACTCTTCAAGATGAGTGGTGTTCTGAAGTAGTGTGCATGCATGAAACTACTTTCAATGACGAAACTAGTATTATAACTACTACGCATCCATGGTTTATGCTGGCAAAGGAGTATAATTAAGGCTTGAGTAGGCTAAATAGTAGATAATATAAATTGAAAATGATGCTTTTTAGCCTTGGTGAGCAGCTGAAACACCTCCGGAACTGTAATTGAATCAATAAAAGTCCAACCAGTGAGTGTACACCTTTAGGTCTGTCAGTAATATGAAGTTGTACCTGCTGGTCGTCTCGTCACTGCTCCAAATGAACCCGGACGTCTAAGTTCGCTCCCGTCCGTCGTCCGGATCTATTTACGGTTGGGACCTTTGCAGCTCGAGCAAATCAATTCGCGTTTGAATGAAAAGATCTTTCACCATAATGCGTAGCGTTGCGGAGACGGACGGCGCTGACCTTTGTTCTGCTTTATGTTGTACGTGTGAAATATGTGGCCTCTGCTTCCTGTGAGGAACCCGGCATAAATAAGACACAAAAACTTTGACGTGGTCTTTTATTTACCCCGACATTAATGGCCTTTTTTTTTTTTTGTAGTTGTTCTGTGCTATGATATACTGTACGCACCATGGGGAGAAAAAAAGGACTTTTTTTGCTGCAAAAAGAGTTCCACTAAGAGTGAGATTATAAAGTACAACACTTTTCTGTCTGTCTTCTCACACTCGCTTTGCCTTTATTCATTTTCTATTTCCTAGCCAGCAGTCGCTCCTTTAGCTGCACGTTGTCGAGGATAGCACTTGTGTTTTTTTTGTCCTTTTAGAGCGTAATCTAACTCTTGTTTCACACCAAACTGGTTTAGATTAGGATCTTTTAAGGATCCAGACAAAAGAATTTTCCCATGTTTACAGCTGAGGCTGAACTGACTACATTTAGATGCACACAAGTAACATGATTAAGGAAATGGCCCGTGAAAAAACTGTGATTATTCCACTGGCATTTCGCTCTTATCTTAAGTAAAGCTACAATCACACCTACGGTTTGTTTTCTTTGGTCCAAGCCGGAGTGGAAAATTTAATTTGAGTTTAGTTTCACACCGTCCAATAACAAAGCGGCCACGAGTGGTAAATAAAAGCCGTGTAGGTTAGAGATGTTGGCAGCCGAGGTGGAACTCAAATTAAATCCACACAGAGACATGGCTGCCTCTGGTCTCTTTAGCGTTTCCAGGCAGGCCGAGCCGCTGCCGTGTCCTTCTACCCATAATCCCCTGTGTTGTTTCCTGCACTGGGCTTGGATTACATTTTAACTTCTAACGAACCACATCATAGTTCCCTTTCTTGGAGGGCCGGGGCCCGCTCGGCCGTCTCGGTGCCGTTGTTCTGTTTGAGTTGGGTTCGAGCAGCGCGGCTCTCACCTAACAGACGCTCTGAAACACCGCAGGGTTCAGAAAGAGCGCTCCGGATGCCCCGCGTTTAAACTCGTCGTAAATTTCGAGGAGTGTAATTCTGAAACGTTGCTGGCTTCAGAACAGTTTGCAGCAAAAAATTGCACTTTTGTTGGATGTGAACTCCCCTTAAACAGCCTCTTAATCCAGAGATGGTGTTTTTGTGCAACTAATTGTGTTGTTAATTACGGTTTGATGGGATGACGGTCCCCTTGGTAACCCAGAAAACTTTTAATATGTTGTATTTTAACCCAAACTCTGGTATTTTTTGAAACCAAACCACCATTTTTGGGGTCAACTCGCCAGTGAAAATCAAAAGTAGACAATAAAATCTAAAATAGCTTTAGATTTAGCAACACTGCAGACTATCCTCTAGCACTGAGCGTTGTGTAGAATGGTCTGACTACACCTCGTTGTATATATGGATAGTTAATGGGATTACAACTTGACAGCATCATGACACATCAACGATTGGTGCAAGAAACCAGCACAACCATGCAAACACTAGCAAACCTTCTCCTATATTATGAAAACAGTTCATTAAATTGTGTTGTCTTCGTCTTAGGCCAAAAACAGTGATTTTTCAATGCCTTTGGCCGTTTGGTTTACATGTAAACGAAGCTACAAGTCACCACAAACAATCATATTTGAAAACTCCAGCTAAAGTCGAGATTTGGAAAAACTCCGCCTTTACGTTTTTACATGTAGACAGAAGGAGTCGAAGTTTGACGTCACAATATGCGACAAAAGCGTCATATGTCGTCACAAACGACCCTCATGCCATTATCGTTGTGATAGCAGGAAGTCATTCGTTGTTGTGCTTTTTCCAAGATTCTGATGGCTAGCACGGTTTTATGCTTCTCGTTACACCGCCCCCTATAGGTTTGTTAGCTCATAGCAGCTCTTAAAGACGTGTTCATGCGGGTTTGTATAAGAGAAGATTTTTTTGAAAACGATCTGGTGTTCACAACGTTATTTTTGAAAATATAGATCCGGTTTTGTAAATACCCGGCTCCGTGTAAATGTGGCCTTAGATGAACAAGTTTAAATGCTTTTGCAGAGTCTCTTAAAACA
The DNA here is from genome assembly GCF_000690725.1 of Stegastes partitus. NCBI lineage: Eukaryota > Metazoa > Chordata > Actinopteri > Pomacentridae > Stegastes > Stegastes partitus. Next base: position 520,070 of record NW_007577906.1, read on the forward strand.
CATTGCAAAGCTCCCAGAATGCATTGCACCACTGCTTGCAAACTACACATCGTGGTTTGTTTCAGAAGGAAATGCAGTGAAGTTGCAACAGAAGGTTGCCTGAAAACATGATTTGTGAGTTTTTAAGACATATCGTATGAAGTATTCTGTTTTTGGCATGTTTTTTTAGTGCATTTTCTATTTTTCTCTGTTGTCCATCATGGATTATGCGTACAATCAGACTAATATAAGAGCGATTCATCACTGAATTACACTCAGTATCGTAAACTTTACCTACTTTAGGTCAACAGTCAGACATGGACTAACTTTCTTGATGCTGTAAAATCAAGCACAAAAAGAAGTTGGCATGCAAATCGCCATGATTCGCTTCCTGTACCGTGGTCAGCTTGTAAATATGTGTCAACAAGAAGAACGGCAGCTTGTTCAGAAAGTTGAGATTTTCCGCAGATGTTAGCATTAATCAGGTTAATGACAGATAAAAGCTAAATCGTTACAAATGTTGTATCTGGAAAAAGTGAGCTCCTGTAAAAGCGAAGGTGTAGGCATGTGCAACAAATCGTTTTTTAAATGATCTTTTAATTTAAGATTTAACTTGCGAGAAGTAGATTTGAGGAAAAATCTCAGATAATCCTGGATCCTACGTTTCCCATGATGCACTTCTACACAACTTGCTCTGTTAAATGTTGTTTTAAATCTCAGATGAGACAACGTGAGCACTGTGAGCGACTTCCTGACTGGATAACTGACCCTGATGTGTGAAATCTGCGGAGTTTCCCTTTAAATTTCTTTACACGAAATGGATTTTGCACACTGACGAACGAGCGCTTTAATCCTGAGGCGCTGCGCTGTCAGCCGCCTCCCTTTTGTTGTGCAAAACACAGCCGCAGTCATACATAAAACATACGTACACTCTCCATGACAATGGCTGAGGTGTGGAGGAGCTGAGTGACTTCTGTAAATATGGAATAAACCTGCTGTCACACGTGATGTCAGTGTGATGACATGTTGTTTGGAATATGAATACGAGTGTCACATCTGTCCAGACAGGAACAATGACCTGGAAACCCCCCGGCCGGCCCACGAGACGCTCAGCACACATCAACGCTTCTTTCAAACATACGCTCGCTCTTTTTTCTTCCTTAGCACCTTCTCAGTTCTCAGTTTAAAGTCACATTAGAGGAGTTTGTTATTCAATACCGCAAAACATGCAACGTTTTGTTTGCATTTTTCTTGAAAATGCAGCTAAATTTGATATTATAGGCGATATTTCTCTACCTTTAAACATGTGTTTTGGTCTTTTTTCAAACTCTTCACATTCTGAACTAAGATTTTTAACAGTTTTTTTTCTAAATATGTGGCAAATTTGGACTCAGACTTTGACTTAAAGGCAAAACTCAGCCCCCAAAAAACACATTTTGAAATGTAATCTGAACAATTAACTATTGTTTTACAGATTTTCCACATTTTGGGAAACCTTAGATAATATTTGCTAAAAAAGTTTTTTAAAAACAATCTTACATTTCACTTCAGAATTGCGTTGTCATTATTGTTTTTAAATCAGCGAAAAATATTGATATTTTACACATATTTTATGTACATTGAGGTTTGAAAAATGGTGAATAAATTTGAACTCTTATTTTACAGATTTTACCTGTTTTGGGAAACTTCAGATAATATTTACTAAAAAGAATAACATAAAATTATTATATTTGACTAAAGAAATAATAATAAATAATACAATAAATAAATAAAATGATCACAATTGTTTTTAAATCAGCAAATATGTATAGTGAGATTTGAAAAAAGGTTTTGTTAAATTACAAATGATACCGTAAAATCACAGAAAAAAATGTACGTTAAATGTAAAAAACAAAATAAATAACAAATGTAAAAAACCTCAACAATCTGCATTTTTGTATGCGTTAATTATTTAATTTAATCATAATTTTTTTTTTACTGTATTTAAATCAGCAAAACATGTTATTTCACAGATATTTATTGTTATTTAAAGTAACATTTATGTATAATTAGGTTAAAAAAAGGAAATATCTAGTAAAATTAAGTAGTATGAATTTACATGATTTTTTAAAGGAATATAAAAATAATAAATAAAAAACAAGGCAAAACTGTGCACAATGTTCACATCAAAACACTGTTTTCTTACTAATAATCATTTATTCTTTCAATGTGTAACCATAAAGTGAGTTTTATTCTATTTAAATATAATAGTTTTGCAGATACTGGCTGTTATATTTACCTTTTTTACACGTTTTAAAGGGAACCAAGGGCCTTTAAAGGTTTAATCCGGCACCCCTGCAACCAAAATTTCCCGGTTTGGTAAAATAAAAAAAAAAACCAAGAAAAAAACAAAAAAAAAATAAGTGTTAATTCACACACTGACTGTACAAAACGTCCGTTCCACTTCATATATCTGCACTAGCAGTTATGTTCAAGGGAATAAAGCTCCAAACGTGTAACATCTGATTTGATGTGGTGCAGTTAGACTTTATTAATAGACCTCAAAGCTCCGTGTGATCATGATTCACTGAGCATCGGCAGCAGCAGCAGCAGCGCCGAGTCCCGCGGCTGCTCGACAGGTGCCAGGTGAAGCCCCCCCAGCTGTCTGCCGGGTATTCCCTCCGCCGGTCAGGAATCCGCGGCGGGTCTCCGATGTCCCGGCGCTGCATTCCTGCCGCCAACAGGAGCCGCGTGCTTCCCGTCGTACCTTCGCTCCAGAAAGGTTAATCGCCAACAGGTGCCGGTTTATGTGCTGCTGCCTCAGCTGTTTACCTTCACGCAAAATGTGTTGCAGGAACACGGCTTTGTCACGGTGGGATTTGTGACCCGCCTGCAGGCCGCGGACACCTGACCACACACAGGTCTGTTTGTTTCATGAAAACAGATTAGACGTCTCACCTTTGAGTTATAGGCCTTCCTGGGAGGGATTCATCACAAAAACGTGGTAGCATACCAAAAACAAATGGCATTTAGTGGCCAGTTTTAATGGTTTTTGTGTTTTAAGGTGCTTCAGGACTGTATGTGAACCATTTTAGAGGTAACATAAGACCACATAATGTGACGTTTTAGTCCTTTAATCCACACTTTACTGTCGTGGGTCCATTTTCTGTCACTTCTCCACAGTTATATTATACATTTGACATTTATGCATTTATTTAATAACTTTAACTACTTTGCAGACTTAGTTTAATAATACAAACTGTCATCGATGAATAAATTATGATGCATTATTATAGATTAACATAAAATTAGGTCAAATAATCTGCTAATAAAACGTACATTAATCTGAAGATTTGCTTTTGGTCCTTTTTGCAGTCAAGTATAAATTTAAATGTGTGATTTTTGCTTGTAATCGAGTATTTCTACTGTGTAGCGTCGGTACTTATTGGTTGTTTTATATTTGATTTAACCACAAAATATGTTATCTTTAAAATGTTGGGGCCAGAAACTGTAAAATCAGAAAGAGATGTCAGGTTTTCTACTTTCCTACTGCCTTTGAACATGTCATGTGTGATGTGAAGTTCTATCAGGAAAAGGTCGACATGTCGCACTTAAAAATTTGTGGAAAATCAACCGTTTGTGGTGAACAGATTCTGCAAAAAACTAAAAATTCTGTGCTTCTCAGTGCAACAGGGAAGCTATCAGGGTTTTAGCTGTGATCAACAGTCATGTGACTAAAATTCAGGGACTTTTGGGCTTACGTATCACGGTTTCCATACTCATCTTTGTAAATAATCAAAGAAATACAATTTTCGATTTCTCTTTTTTATGATTTATGGCATTATTATTATGTTTTACTGCACAGAAGGCATTTCTGAGTTCTCTCTGCTTCTTCGTGGTTGTTCTGTTCCCACAGAGGTGCAGGACTTTATGTATAAAACGAGCCCACAGTGAGTAAAAATGTGGGAAAAAAAACATCCAGAAACTGCTTGGAGTTCATACATTTGCTGCGGGAACAGTGAAGCGTTTGACCTTTCCCCTCTTAACTTCTTTAAAATATAAAACGTAAATGTGTAACCTGTTCCTGTGCGTTCGGGTGAACCTGCCGCCAACATGTGCGGCCGTACATGTGTTCGCGCTGGAGCCCAGACGCACCTTAAGGTTCGGCATTTATAACCCTCCTGGAACTCTGTTTGCAATTTAGGGCCACAAATTAGAAGCGTAAGTCATCTGTTTCCCATAATCCTGCTGTCAGACCAGAAGCTGGCTGACCCCCCACATGCACACAGAGTCTGGACACACACACACACACACGTATGCAGTCATGTCACATGCATGGGTTTACATGCATATGCATCAGAACACCTGAACCCTGACCTTTTGTTTGTGTCTCATAATAGAAAATCCTGGACGAGATGCTGAGCTGTCTGTTCAGTCGAGCACAATATCTGTTCTTTTAGCAAAAAAAAAAAAAAGAAGAAATCATTTCCAGCTGGAGCGGCAGTCTATTTGCAAGAAGGGAAAAAAAAAAAAAGAAGAGCAGGTTCATCATTGATTCATCTGTCTGGGTGTTTACTCCGTGACATAACATCCAATAGCTGCAGTGTGCAAACACTCGTGATTCTTAATACACTGAACGACTCTTTAAACTGTCAAGCTTCCAATTTAACATATTACAGGCACCCACAGTAATCTGCAGAGGTTAATGCTGTGTGTTTATCTGGACCTCGCTGCAGCGTGTGAATCCGACTGTGTTGTGCTGTGTGTGTGTGTGTGTGTGTGTGTGTGTTCGCGTTGGAAATGTGCAGCAGTGGCTCTCTCCGCGACTGTGTCAAATCTTTTGTTTTCCTTGTGTGTTCTCATGTGCATACCTTTCTGCATGTGTAACAGTGGCTCGACGAAAGTGTGATAATGCCGTAGCCGTACATGTGTGTGTGTGTGTGTTCACGAGTGAGTGTGTGTGTGTGTGTGTGAGAAACGCCGGCGAAGGTGACGTGTCCTACATGCTCACTGACAGCTTTATAGGCTCTGTGGCTCGCGAGGGGGAACGAGATTATGGGAAAGGAAACACGGAGACACACTGGAGCTGGCTGCTGTCCCAGACGCTGCAGTCAGGTGAGGTCCAAGGTTCAGCGCTCGTATTATTAACAGGAACAAGCTGGCGCCCAGTAAACACACCTACGACTTACTCAAGTGGAAAGCTGCATCGTTCTGGGGGGGTCGAGGGAGGCCGAAGGAGTTCACCGCCGTAATCATCCGAAGGGTTCAGGGGAGCTTTATCTCCTCAGAAATTTCCTCAGAACTCGATTGCATCACCAGCGTGTGACACCAGAGACCGTTTCCCAGCACCGTGTAGAATGGTCCGACTACACCTCGTTATCATGTGCATGAGGGCGTTTTAGACACCAGGGATCCCGACGTTGGACAGCACAAGAATCCGGCGAGGTCTTCAGCCTCCTACAGCTGCGCAAACATTTGCTTGCACCTGATTGAACAAACACTTCATCGTTCCTGGATACTGGAAAGAAGAAGAATTTTGTTTCTGAAAACATTTGAGGCGAGAAAGAGGCCTTGCAGTTGCAGAAGCTACC
>NW_007577906.1:526933-569300 GCF_000690725.1 Stegastes partitus
CTTTTGAGGCATAAAACAAGTAAAACGTGCATCAATTCAATAAAATCTAAGAGGTGATGAAACTAGATTGTCACCCTGCATAAATTTATTGTGCTAAAATGACTTTTAAGCAGCTTTCTAAGCAAACCTGTGAGCTACTGTTTTAGACAGACATAATTCTCTGTGCAGGGTCCCACGTAAGTACACGGATTGTCAGTTTAACATGCAGATGTCTGGAAAAGTAGGAATCACCACATGCTTCCCATTTTCTGCTCAGTATTCAAGAGACTCCAACAGGGAGTGTAAACGCATCCAAAACTTCCAGACCAGGTGCTCGATACAAATGGGACGGCCATTAAACAGACACAATGTGGATCTATGGTCCTTGGTGGATTGTTGGGGGACATTTGGGGCTCATCTGTTCATCCAGCAACATGCCAAAAGAGGAGAACAGGTTTTCTTGTCTGTTTTATTGTTGCAGTTTTCCCCCGTCGAGTCCCAGATCTGCAGATGTAAGTTGATCTGGGGGATAAAAAGCAAAAAGCTCCACATTATGCGACTAACAACATCCTCACCATCAGCGCAGTAACTTCACACCGCACACTTCTGAGCACTGAAGACCATTAACGTAGGACTCGGACATCAGTGATGTCTGTCACCGATTCGACATAATGGCTTTAGACCCTGTCTCGTGGAAATCTACATCTCACCGCTGTTAACCCCATAAGAAACAAGAAAAGCATTTGACTGCAGCGGTTGGAACTCCTAATTAGGTTGAAGTAGGTCTCTTTGAACCGACGGTGTAGGAGAAAAAGCGAAATGTGAAACATTTTCGGCCTCATTATAAGTTATCTAAAAGGCAAGGGCTCGTGATAATGAGGGCCATCCAGTGGGATGCGATGCGGTGGGAAGAGAGCGCCTAATTGTGTCAAATGGCTGGAAGTATTTCACTTTGAATTATGGGAGAAAAGGGGAGAAAACAAAGCTGAGATGCACAACACGGGCGCAGTGTGTAGCATTAGTGTCAGGAAATAAATGAGGTACTATAGGAGGTATAAGTGTGCGCATTTATTCAGGACGGGCTGATATTAAAGCTGCTGTGTGTCTTACACTCTGTCAAAGTCAGACCTCCAAGTTTAGTCGCAGGATTGCCAAACAGCATACATCTAATTTAGTCCGGAGGCAGAGGCAGGTCTCGGCGCTTTCAGCTGGAAAGTTTACATCCTGAACCCGGATGTCACAGTTTACAGTAAAATATCAGCACAAATCAGAGCAGAAAAATGTTAAAGCAGCTGTTTGAGGAGGTCGTTCACCCAAACAGAGGCAGCGTGTTTACCTTCTGGTGGTGTTTAGGCCTCAGGTGTTCGTTTAAACGCTTGTGTAGAGCTCCTGAAGGTTTGGTTACATGAAGAAATTCACAGAAAACCTATTATTTTACATATAATCAATGGTAAATTATATATTTTTTTTTATTATAAGCTGTCTGTAAACTGAACATCCAGGACCTTAAGGACAAAGGTGTTCACTTTTTTATGTTTTATTTTTTTTAAATGTAATTTAAAGTATTATATGTCACTATGATGTTCAATGTACATTTATTATTTAACCCAGATATTTATTCATTTTGGGGGTTTAAACCCTTTAAATGGCAGTTTGTTTCCACAATGCTACTGTTGTTTTTATTTTATGTAAAAAAATAAAAATACAAAAAAAAAAAACCACAAAAAAATACATAAATGCTGAAATGATTTTTTTAAAGTAGAAATTGCTGATATTTGTCATTGATTAGCAACAATATTGATCCTGATGCATCATTTTTTTTGTGCTTTACTTTAAAAAAAAAAAAATCAACAAGATGTCTCTCATTTTGCAAACAAATCTATCCAAAATAACCAATCCATCACTTCATTTTCTATTAATTGTCACAAAAAACAAACAAACAAAAAACACTCTGGCTTGTTTATATTCCTTTAAACCAATCAGATGTGTTGTGGGCGGAGCCAAGCCCGGGCTGCAGTGATGGTGCCCCACTAAAACACTGGTTGTAAAATTGCTTTGCTGGAACATTTGCGAGCAAATCTGCGCTCACAACTCCAAAATGCTTCATTTAAAAAGCAGTTTAATTGTAATAAAAACATAAGTATTTATGAGACATGGTTTATAAATTTTATAGTGGGAGTTCTGCACACTTAAATCCTCTAATTTGTCACTTCTGATAATATAATTTGAAGCCGTGCATGTGGCTTGTAGAACCATATTGACTTTAAACACCAGAATTAAACCAAAACAGTTTAGATAATTATTTTACTATGACAAGAATAAACAAAGTAGCATGGAGGCAGCAGCTCTGGTTGTGGCGGTGAACCAGCCTTTTGAGCAGTAATTCCAAATCAAGACGAGAGGTGAAGAGGGTGGCGCGATGGTGGCGGAGGGGGGAGGCGAGGGGTTGGCGAGATGAGAGCGGCGACGTGGCCCTGACAAAGGATGAATACCTTGTTTTCACTCGCTGACAACCAGAATAGAGCAATCATCGGCGGCGTGCCTCGGCGGCTGATACACATCACAATGCGCCACTTGAAAAAAAAAAAAAAAAGGGCTCGTTTGGGCGACGCGAGTTAAAGTGCTTCACGCAGGTGACAGTCGATAGGCCTCCATCTGCGTTTCAAAGCTTCCCCCCGTCGCCGCCGACTCTCAGCGTCTTCGCCGATCGTGATGAAGTCCTCGTTCTCTCGGCCCCCCAAAAAAACGACTTATTTTCATTTATTTAGGAGATTTATCAACAACCTGACGTTCCACAGCAGCAGCTTTTACTACCATCTTACTTACAGAGACGTTAGTTTATTCTTATTTTTTCAGGCCCTAATAGAGAAATTGATGTTAGCTCCATCTGTAAATAAGCCTTTCTGCTCCCGTCTCATTTTTACTCACTGTGGACTCATTTTTCACTGCAATATGAAGTCCTGAAGCTCTATGGAAGCAGAACAACCACGACTGGAAGAGAGAACATAAATCTTGAACAAAAAAAGGGGGGAAAAAAACAGAACTTAAATTTATAGGATTGTTAATTTCACAAAGACTGAAAAAAAAAAAAAAATTTTTCTTCATCCTGCAGATATTGTTCCCTGCGTAAACAAAGCCTGCAGAATTTTTGCCATGTCACTATTTGTTGTTGCTGAGTCACAAAAGGCTTCTTGGTTGCGCCGAGGTGTGCAGAATTTTTTGTTTTTTGCAGGATCTGATTTGAGCAAACAGTTTGTTTTTGGGCGATTTTTTAATGAATTAATTTATTTTTGATGAGACTTGCAGAAGAAGGTGATTTGTTGGGATGAAATAAAACAGTTTCAAGATTAGATTTTATTAATTTTCCCGAAAAAACAGAAAGTCGCACGTGATAATCTGAAGTACTGTCAGAAAGATGAAAATTGGACATTTTTTTCTGCTTTTACAGTTTATTACTTTGATAATTGGTGTAATTTTGGCATTTTTTTAACATCACTGATGACTGCACTGTATTTTTTGTTTTTTACAGAATCTGATTTGAGCAAACAGTTTGTTTTTCTTTTTTTATTGTTATTATTATTAGTAGTAGTTTCATTTTTCTAATGAAATATCACATTTTCAAGCTTGAATATTATTAATTTTCCAGAACAAAGAGAAAATCACACAAGATAATCTCAGAACTGTCAGAAAGATTAAAATTCGACATTTTTCTGACCTTACTGTTTCCTACTCAGATAATTGTTGTGATTTTGTCCATTTTTTTAACGTCACAGACGGCTGCACTTTATTTTTTTTTGCTTTTTGCATCACCTGGTTGCACCAAACTGTTTAGTTTTGCAGAATTTTCAAACGAGATGTGTAGAAATAAAGTGACATTGATGAAATATTGTGATTTTAAGCTTCGATTTAGGTCATTTTCACACATTTATTGGTTCAGAAGCTGCTGGAAAGTTGTTTCTTGCTGTGATAAATGGTGTCAGTTTGGTGATTTTTTAAAAGATAACGTGGCGTTCAACTGTTCAGAGGATTAAATATTGCGTCTGAACGTGGAACAGCTTGTGTATGGATGTTTGGTGCCTGTTTAAACAGTCGTGTTCATGCTGTTTGTGGTGCAGCACCTTCAGCTGACTCTAATCACCTCCACCTGTTGTCCCAATCAGCCAAACAGACACACCTGCCGAACGTCCAAGCTGCTGCCTCTGAATCCTGATTTCAGCCTCCCATCCGGCCTGCAGCGCTTCCCTTCACAACTCCTGCACAAAGTAAGTGCCGAGAGTTTACTTCTGCATGCGTTTGAAGCGGCGACTTGTGTCGCACAGCCTCGGCTCTGCCGATGTAGACAATCACTTTTCAGAGAAGTTTGCTCGCTGATCAGAGCCGAGACGCTGCAGCGAAGCCGCACATCATTATACCGAAAACTGGCTTCGCATTGAGCCATTTTTTTTCCAACTGTCCTGAGACCGTTGGCTTCAGAAATGCGCCCGAGTAATCAGCCGTTCATCGCTATTGATCAGCCACCTTGATACTTTCTTCAATTTGTGCAGCGGAGCCATAAAATCCTGCTTTGTTTCCCCTTTAATCATGTCCGTGTTTATGCATTTGGCCGCCAGCCCCTGCGGTAATAATGCTCGATGGGAGTACCTGCTTAAACACAGGATTAAAATGTGGCTCTCGCTTTGAGTTTCTGCGCCGCTGAGCTGTTCAGATGTGGCTCCATAACATAACTCAGTACCTCTACGTGGAGCTCAGTGAGTGATCCGCGTCCCGACTCTGTGAATTCCCTTCAGTTTGACATGCATCCAGCCTTGTGTAAATATTCATTAAATTTACTCCTTTATTGGGAGGCGTTTCGCTCATGGAATATATTTTTCTGGACAAGCTATCAGCCCCGTATAGCCTGTGTTAAATCTAAAGTAGCTTTCCGCGGCCAACCCAAACACATTTGGTCATGGCTTTGAAAAACATTACCTCTCGCAGATATATAGTATTCCAGACCAGCGGGGAATACGGGTAAACATTCGGCCGTACAGCTCTGAGAAGAATGCGGCCGTGCCAGCGATGCTCTGCTGGAATTACCCCTGAATCCGCCGGGGCTTCTGGGACGAGTGCACGCAGGTACTCGTCGTTTTTTTGTGCGAAATCCAAACCGCCGCATCGTCGTCCGTTTGATTCGCATGACGTGCTGCGAGTCTTGTAATTACTCAGGGAGGATTCTGCAGTTTTTCGTCGGTGGAAAACCGCAGCGCTCGAAATCGTGTAGGGAGTTTTCTTTTTTTACTGGCTTTAACCCTCTGAACCCCCCAAAACCCCACGGCAGGTTTAAAAAGCATGTTATCGTTTCAAAAACCTCCCCAAATTACAGCCTTTAGCGGAGCCAGGATCTATAAAACACACAGAATCGTCAGAACTCGCTGCGTGTTTCTGTTTCATCGTGAAAATGAACCAAATCTGAGCTTCAAACTGCGATGTTTCAGCAAAATCGCCTCGTTTTGCACGCCTCGTTTCAAAATTCGCCATAAACAAATGGTGCAGTTTATCCCAAATCTGAAAAAAATGAAATATTTTGTGGATTTTGGTGCAACTGAGCATCTATTAGTGACTCAGCTGCAACCAACAGTCGTGCAATGAAAATTCTCAAACTTTAAAGCTAAACTTAGCTTAACGGCAGGCTTTTGTTTACTATGGAGCAGATAGGGAACGAATATGTTAACAAATGTACAAATAATAAAGTTTGTGGAGCCACTTTTTTGTCTTTTGTCCCAGTGCTGCGAACATCTGTGGGAAGATTTGGACTGTTCTTGTTTGTAATTTAAAGATTCTCCTCCTTCTATCTGCCGTTTCCATCTGCAGGACTTTATATCTAAAGGCTAAAAATGAGCCCACAGTGAGCGAAACTGTGACAAATAAAAGGTCAGCGGGTTAAGGAGCCAACGCTGACATGTTTCTGCTCCGTTTTTTTAGCTCCACGAGGCTAAAAATTGAGACGCAGAACCCAAAACAAACACCCTGGAATGACATCAGCGCGTCGCTGCTGAATATCTCATCCCTGACGTCGGGTTCGAGGTCCTGGCCGGCGTTCTGCTTCATCCCAAAGGTGTGGAACGGGGCTGAGGTCAGGAATATTTAAAGTTCTTCCACTAAGCTGTGAAAAAAACAATCGCTGTCATAATGTTGGAGGAGCGCCGTTGGCTGAAGCGTTGCGTAATTACCGATGATTCTGAGCTAATTTGCCCGTCTCCGTCGATAAAGTGGAGATAAATCAGAGAGCTCGCATCTCGCTAACAAAGCTCCCGGCCTGCAGAGACGAGCTGGGCTTCGTCCGACCGGAAACCGTGTCAACTTTTTTTTTTTTTTTTTGAGAGCAAACATGTGCAAAAGAGAAAAAATGCTCTTTTCGGTCCCCTGTCCGTTCTCCACCTGCAGCCCTCAGCGGTGACTTCATGGATTACCTCAGCATGAGAACATGTCCACCAGGGACGTGGCCTACATGCCGACACTGGACCCGGTCCCGGGTCGCCCTGGATGCATGCAGCTTGTCGCATCTCCTGCAGGAAGCTTCGCCGGAGCATCATAAAGCGCGGGCAGGCGGGCAGGCAGGATACGCTATCCTCCTGTGCAGCCCTTTCACAGACCTCCTTGTAAACGTAGCGAGCTGATGTTTTCAATTAAACCCAGCTCCGAGGTGAGTCTCGACCCTCGATGCATAAATGAGCCCTAATAAGTTTTCAGCCAGTCGTATCTCTCGAGCTGCAGCAACGCCGAGGTCGGCCACACAAGAGCAGGTCCAGCTGCGAGAGGAGGTGAAGGTTTGATGTCAGCTCTGGGAGGATGTACTCCTCCACATGTGAGCCGAGCTGGCGAGCAGGCTGCCGGAGTCGAGGCGCAGCGGCTTTGGCTGTTTGTTCAGGGCGATGTGTGCTGATGTGTCAGAGTTTACTGCTGTTTTTCAGTAGTTTAATCATGTCACAGCTCATCTTTCACCCACAAATCTGCACCCGCACGAGCTCATTATTGAATCTTTTTGGTGCAAATTCAAAGGAAATTCAGTTGAACTTGATTTATGCGGCGTCCTTTGTGCAGATCGGTGCAGTTCGACGTGTTTTAACAATACGCTAAAGAAAAATAAAAACACAGGAATAGAAGAATTAACTCTTTAAACCCTGAATAGTCTTGACGTGTTTGTACCTCGGAGGTGTTTTTTTAAAAACTCTGTGCTGAACAGCTATAAAAGTGCTGCTGCTTTGTGTCTTTTATCAGGTTTTTCTGTCTTTTAGGGGGATTTACATTCATTTTCATCAATGTTGGCTCATTTTTGACTCCAATATAAAGTCCTGCACCTCTAAGGAAACAGAACAACCACGACTAGAAGGAGAGAGAACTCAGACATGTGTTCAGTGCAGTATGACAATTTTATAAATCATATAAGCCAAAAGATGTTTTTTTCAATAATTTATTTTACAAAGTTTCAAAAAATCTTTCCCACAATTGCTATGCTGTACAAAGTGAACACGTTATCGGGTAAAAAGTGTAGAATTTTTAGGGTTTTTTGCACAATTTGTTTTGTGCAAATTATTTATTTTTTAGCTATTTGTTGTTGTTTTTTAAAATGAGACGTACAATAAAGCGAATTTAATGAAATATCATGATTTTAAGCTTAGATTTGGTTATATTTTTAGATAGAATGATGCAAAAATAAAAGTGGGATTTCTTTTTTTATATTGTGGGAAAAAATAGCGTCTCCACATACTATAAATATTTTAATATTTACATTTTAATTAGCTTCTGTACTTGTTTCCTATCTACTCGGTGTAAACATGGCCTGCAGTTCAACCGAAAACTCCATGAATTTTTGTCACATGACTGTTGGTCGCAGCTGACTCACTATTTACTGTATGATTGCATTATGGAGCCCAGAATTTTTTATTTTTTACAGATTTTAGTTAGTTTGAATGGTATATTTTTGGCAATTTTTTAAATTATGCATGTGAAGTAATTTTGGTTAAATGTTCCAATGGAGCTAAACGTGGCAGATGAGTAGTTCAAGGACCTTTGGGAAACTTGAACATTAGATGATTATGCCTGTTTTTACAGTTTGTAGATATAGACAATGGTACAATTTGGGCTTTTTTCCTTTTTTTTACATATGTATTATTTTCAATACATGGTATTATTTGTGTTCAGAGGGTTAAACTTTATTTAAATAGCACCAGTTCTACAGATTTATGCAGTTTTTTCTGCTTTACAGCCTAATAATGCAATAAAAACCCAACAAAATACAACAATCAGGAATAAAACCCCAGTAAATATGGGTTTGTGTCAGATGCAAACGTATTAAATTGTTAAAAATTCAAATTACAGTCGTACAATACTGAAAACTGACGTAGGTTTCAGGTTTACGTCCTCCTGTGAAGGCCACATTTCACCGGTTTCCAGCCTGACGCTGAGCCGAGACCAGAAACAAGCCCCGAGTCATCTGGTGCAAAGTTTCCTGCAGCTCGTCACTGATTCACGCGACCTCGCAGAGCGCCGGTCAGAGTTGTGTTCCTCTATGAAAAGTTAAAGTCGCCTCCGAATGTCGTGCACTCGGGGAACACGAAGCGTTTCATAATTTATGCAGAGGTGGGTCGGCTTCAGACGTTCACGCTCAGAGGGGATGTTGTTTTGTTGGGAGGGTGAAGAAGTAGGTCAAGATTTGGAGGATTTTAGCCTGAATGTTTGAATGTCAGTGATTTAAAGGAGTTTTATGAGCTTGAACACTTTCAGAGACAACGTTTAGGGTTTTGTTCAGACCTCTGATGAACCAACATGGATCGATTTTAGTTCCCTGATGTTCACTATTTACCCCGACAGGAGCAGTCAAGTCTGTATATAAACAAATACTAAATCTAAACTAATAAAGTGTTAAATCCATCCTACCTCCATGTCAGGNACTAAATCTAAACTAATAAAGTGTTAAATCCATCCTACCTCCATGTCAGGGGTTATTTCTAATCATAAACGTGTTTAATAAACTCAGAGGAAAGACGCCTGAACAGGAGGAGACGAACTAAACTTCAGCTTCTGTTGATGTTTATCTAAACTTTGATTACATTTATTATCGGTTAATCTGACCCCTCAGTGGTCACTTTCATCTTTTAATAACGTTTAAGTTTGTATTAGAAGTGAAATTAGGGTTTTCCTCATTAAGTCAACAATATTCACGCTACAGGTTCAAGTTAAATGTATGTAGATCATAAATTTGATTCCTCTTAAACTTAAAGAAAGTCAACTTGAAGTTTAAATTTCAAAACTTTATTTGCTTTTCTAAATGTCAAATGATTTTTCATTAGCTTTTTAATTATTTCCTTTATTTGGTTGTATAAAAATTGAATTCCCAGACATGAAGTGTTGCAGTGACAGCAGTCCACACTGTAAAATAAATAAAATAAATAAAAAATGGTATTACAAAAAGTTTTTCACTCTAATTTTACAGTTACTTTACAGATTTAGCATTTTGTTAAATGACAAAAATCCATTAAATTGATTGACAAAAATATTAAATTAATAAATGTTAGTTAAAAAGAACAAAAACTAAATACATAAAAAAATATTCCATTAAAAAATCTGTATTTTTATAAATGTACTTTTTTTTTCACTGTATTTAAATTAGCAAAAATCCAATTTTTTTTACAGACGTTTGTCATTTTTGAGAGAAATAGATATCCATTTTATTTGACTGAAGATTACTAATAATGTGTAATTAAATCGTAGAAAAAATATTAATTTACATCATGGTTGTAAAAACAAACTGTAAATTTCACCAAAACAACAAAAGAAATTTTCATTTTTGTCAATTAATTCTTTTAAAATGTGTAACCCTAAAATTAGACAGTTTAACTCAATTTAAATTCAATATATNCTTTTTAGAATGGTGTGACTACACTTTATCATCATCCTAATGGTTCATGTCCATCGGGGCCTTTTTAAACCCAAAGGATCCCAACATTTAAACAACACAGAATCCAACAAGGTCTTTAACCAAACATTGGCTGTACCTGATTGGACGAACTTGTAGACAATCTCCTCCTGAATTTCAAACCAACATGGCGGCTGGTTTATGCATTTTTGCAAACATTTGAGGCAAGAAATAAGCTTTGCAGTTACAGAAATGTTCCTTACGTCTGACTAAAAATTATAAAAGTGCAAAATATTCAAACAAGAGTGGCATTGGGTCCTCTGACAGTGTGGATATGCTGGTTTTAGTCAACATTTCACCAGCTTTTGAGGCATAAAACAAGTAAAACGTGCATCAATTCAATAAAATCTAAGAGGTGATGAAACTAGATTGTCACCCTTCATAAATTTATTGTGCTAAAATGACTTTTAAGCAGCTTTCTAAGCAAACCTGTGAGCTACTGTTTTAGACAGACATAATTCTCTGTGCAGGGTCCCACGTAAGTACACGGATTGTCAGTTTAACATGCAGATGTCTGGAAAAGTAGGAATCACCACATGCTTCCCATTTTCTGCTCAGTATTCAAGAGACTCCAACAGGGAGTGTAAACGCATCCAAAACTTCCAGACCAGGTGCTCGATACAAATGGGACGGCCATTAAACAGACACAATGTGGATCTATGGTCCTTGGTGGATTGTTGGGGGACATTTGGGGCTCATCTGTTCATCCAGCAACATGCCAAAAGAGGAGAACAGGTTTTCTTGTCTGTTTTATTGTTGCAGTTTTCCCCCGTCGAGTCCCAGATCTGCAGATGTAAGTTGATCTGGGGGATAAAAAGCAAAAAGCTCCACATTATGCGACTAACAACATCCTCACCATCAGCGCAGTAACTTCACACCGCACACTTCTGAGCACTGAAGACCATTAACGTAGGACTCGGACATCAGTGATGTCTGTCACCGATTCGACATAATGGCTTTAGACCCTGTCTCGTGGAAATCTACATCTCACCGCTGTTAACCCCATAAGAAACAAGAAAAGCATTTGACTGCAGCGGTTGGAACTCCTAATTAGGTTGAAGTAGGTCTCTTTGAACCGACGGTGTAGGAGAAAAAGCGAAATGTGAAACATTTTCGGCCTCATTATAAGTTATCTAAAAGGCAAGGGCTCGTGATAATGAGGGCCATCCAGTGGGATGCGATGCGGTGGGAAGAGAGTGCCTAATTGTGTCAAATGGCTGGAAGTATTTCACTTTGAATTATGGGAGAAAAGGGGAGAAAACAAAGCTGAGATGCACAACACGGGCGCAGTGTGTAGCATTAGTGTCAGGAAATAAATGAGGTACTATAGGAGGTATAAGTGTGCGCATTTATTCAGGACGGGCTGATATTAAAGCTGCTGTGTGTCTTACACTCTGTCAAAGTCAGACCTCCAAGTTTAGTCGCAGGATTGCCAAACAGCATACATCTAATTTAGTCCGGAGGCAGAGGCAGGTCTCGCCGCTTTCAGCTGGAAAGTTTACATCCTGAACCCGGATGTCACAGTTTACAGTAAAATATCAGCACAAATCAGAGCAGAAAAATGTTAAAGCAGCTGTTTGAGGAGGTCGTTCACCCAAACAGAGGCAGCGTGTTTACCTTCTGGTGGTGTTTAGGCCTCAGGTGTTCGTTTAAACGCTTGTGTAGAGCTCCTGAAGGTTTGGTTACATGAAGAAATTCACAGAAAACCTATTATTTTACATATAATCAATGGTAAATTATATATTTTTTTTTATTATAAGCTGTCTGTAAACTGAACATCCAGGACCTTAAGGACAAAGGTGTTCACTTTTTTATGTTTTATTTTTTTTAAATGTAATTTAAAGTATTATATGTCACTATGATGTTCAATGTACATTTATTATTTAACCCAGATATTTATTCATTTTGGGGGTTTAAACCCTTTAAATGGCAGTTTGTTTCCACAATGCTACTGTTGTTTTTATTTTATGTAAAAAAATAAAAATACAAAAAAAAAAAACCACAAAAAAATACATAAATGCTGAAATGATTTTTTTAAAGTAGAAATTGCTGATATTTGTCATTGATTAGCAACAATATTGATCCTGATGCATCATTTTTTTTGTGCTTTACTTTAAAAAAAAAAAAATCAACAAGATGTCTCTCATTTTGCAAACAAATCTATCCAAAATAACCAATCCATCACTTCATTTTCTATTAATTGTCACAAAAAACAAACAAACAAAAAACACTCTGGCTTGTTTATATTCCTTTAAACCAATCAGATGTGTTGTGGGCGGAGCCAAGCCCGGGCTGCAGTGATGGTGCCCCACTAAAACACTGGTTGTAAAATTGCTTTGCTGGAAAATTTGCAAGCAAATCTGCACTCACAACTCCAANACTATTTACCCCGACAGGAGCAGTCAAGTCTGTATATAAACAAATACTAAATCTAAACTAATAAAGTGTTAAATCCATCCTACCTCCATGTCAGGAGTTATTTCTAACGATAAACGTGGATTAAGGAAGCAGGTGTTTAATAAACTCAGAGGAAAGACTCCTCAACAGGAGGCGACGAACTAAACTTCAGCTTCTGTTGATGTTCATCTAAACTTTGATTACATTTATTACTGATTAATCTCAATAAACCGACCCCTTAGTGGTCATTTTCATCTTTTAATAACGTTTAAGCTTATAATTGGAATGAAATTAGGGTTTTTCTTGTTAAGTAAACAAGTAAACTTTATTTGCTTTACTTAATTTCAAATGATTTTTCATTAGCTTTTTAATTATTTCCTTTATTTGGTTGTATAAAAATAAAATTCCCAGACATGTAGTGTTGCAGCAACAGCAGCCCACACTGTAAAAAAATAAATACAATTCTTAAGTTTTTAGCTCTAATTTTGACAAAAATCTGTTAAAATGGTTGACAAAAATATTAAATTAATAAATGTTAGTTAAAAAGAACTAAAAAATAAAAACATAAAAAAAATTCCATTAAAAAATCTGTATTTTTATAAATGTAAAATTACTTTTTTTTCACTGTATTTAAATTAGCAAAAATCCAATTATTTTACAGACGCTTGTCATTTTTGAAAGAAAAAACATATCCATTTTATTTGACTGATATTTTCATGTTTTGTTAAATTACTAATTATGTCTAGTTAAATCATAGAAAAAATATTAATTTACATCATGGTTGTAAAAACAAACTGTAAATTTCACCAAAACAACAAAAGAAATTTTCATTTTTGTCAATTAACTCTTTTAAAATGTGTAACCCGAAAATTAGACGGTTTAACTCGATTTAAATTCAATTTAATTTAAATTATTTTTAAATAATTGCTGTTATTTTTCAGTTTTTCACAGTTATTACAGAGCTCTATTGTTTTTAACATTTTTCTGGCTCCCTTGCTTCCACTTTTTCATTGTTTTTATTCATTTTTGGGGTTTTTTTATAGTACATTTTAATACTCCAGTCAGCTATTTTCATGTTGAAGTCAAATCACAGTGACTCAGAGCGGCTCGGTTTCTTTCTGAAATTCTTCTTTGCAGGAAAAAAAAAAGAAAAGCCCCCTTTAAGAAACCCAGAATTGCATGTCAGGGGCAACTTCTCAGGCCTGTGAAGAGCAGACGTTTCCCTGATAGCAGGTTCCGTCCTGACAGCCGGGCCGCGCTCACCTTTGATATCCAAACAGGCATCAACACAACACCAGTCCGTCTGTCTCCCCGCCGCATTCATCTCCCCTGAAAGCTCGTCTCCACCATCCTGCAGTCAGCTTTCACCTCTGCAGCCCCGAGTCAGCGCCCATGTTATTACCTTATCAAAGGTGGAGGTGTCTGCAGGCCGGGAGGGAGGGAGGGAGGCGAGAGAGGGGAGGACGCCTTTTCTTTGACCGGCTGGCAGCCGACGGGACAGCGGGCGTATTTATCCGCCGCCGCCGGCTTATCAGCGGGGCCTGTAAATCTACCTGACAGCTCTTTACAGGTGCCGTTAATCCCGCTGATTCAATTCATTTTGCTAACTGCTCGGATGCGGCCCCTCTCGGCGGGGAAGATCAAACCGTCGCCGTCGCCCTCGTGATGGAAAGCCAAATCCACTCCGCGCCCGACGCCGCGCACATGAAAGGTGTAATGCGGCCGCCGTGGCAGTCAGATTATTCCCCCACCGAACGTGTTTGTGCTGCTCTTTATTTGCTGGCTGTTATTTACTGAGCGGGGGATCGGCCGTGCAGGTGTGCAGCGGTTTGTAGTCCGGTCTGGGCCGTAAAGGTGCTGCCGCTTTGTGTCTTTTATCGGGTTTGTGTGTATTTCGGGGGGTTTAAATGGAGTTTTTGCTTGAATTTACTTTGTGCTTCGGGGAGTTTCTTTCATGTTTTAACTCGCTGTGGCTGCTTTTACCACAAACACAAAGTCGTGCACCTCCATGGAAACACAACAACCGTGACTAGAAGGAGAGCATCGCACAGTTAGGAAGCCATAGATCATTTAAAAAAGCATAAAATGACCTGTTAATGCAAAAAAAAACACGTTTACTTTATGAGGAATAGCTTCGGTTTATGTCTAGAAGATGATCCTGGTATCAAATGTAGATAAAAATCAGACGTTTAATTTGCTTTTTCTGACTGACCGCCATCACACAGGCTGATATGAGCCTAAAAATTCTACCCAGAATGCACTTTTTTAAAGTTTCCTCTTTAATTATCAGAAAAGAGAAACACATCCAGGCTCCCGATGATTGTTTCTATGAGTCTCTGACATTAAACTGCTGCAGTTTGACTGTTCACACTGTGATACATCCCATAATACTGATGCTCACAGTTGGTTATCGAGGACATTGGATGATTTATGAGCCATTTTGGACAATTTTGACAGAATTTTTCACATTCTTTTGGTCGTTTTGGTTAATTTTCAGCTCATGTAGGATGGGTTTTAAATCAATTTGTAAAGTGTTTGAGTTAGTTTGGAAACACTTCTTGGTATTTTGGATCAGTTTGAGGTATTTTGAAGAGATTTTGACTCATTTTGGGCAAGTTTTGCCATTTTGGAAAGGTTTTAATGCAGTTTGGAAAATGTTTATTTTGGACAAACTGAACCAGAAACACATCCAGGGAACCAGTGACTGTTTCTGTGACTCTGTGTCATTAAACTGCTGCAGTTTGACTGTTCACACTATGATACATCCCATAATATTGAGTCTCACAGTTGGTTATAGAGAAAATAAACTAGAAACTTGATTTAGTCTTTAGATTGTGACACCGGGACAGATGTAAAACTGATCTGGTTGTAGTTTTTAGCAGATTTTAATCGTGTTCGAGGCTCAGAAATGATGGAAAAAGTCACGAAAATTAAAGTTAACGAGCAGTAACTCTGAAAACATTCACAGTATGAAGGTGAAATCGTGCACAGCTTCAGAAAACATACTTATTTTATCGTACAGAAAATTTTAAGATGATCAGAGAGAAACTTTTTTCAGATTTGGTTTATTTTATATGGACCAACATGCGTATTTCCTGTCTACACAGCCTGCAGTTCAGCACAAAAGTCACTTCATTTCCATCTTTCTTCACAGTTGCACCAAGAAGTATTGATTTATTTTACTAAATCTAGTGAATGTGAATATTTAAATGTGATACGTAAAGTAATTTTAATAAGATATCGTAATTTAAAGCTTACATTTAGATTTTTCAAGGCTGAATGAGACGTCAAAGAACCGACAGGAAGCTGAAAATCTGGTGATTCTTTTGGTTTTAAGAGAGAATTTATTTTTAAGACAACGAGCTTTTTAAACCCACAAGTGAGTTTTGGTGTTCAGAGGGTTTGTTTTACCTTTTTTTTGGTCATACTTTGCATCAGCGCAGCAGCTTTGCAGAACATTTACAAACTAAAGCTCAAGTTTATCTCGTTAGAAAATGAACCTGCGAGTTTGAGGCGGCGACTTGGAGGTGCGGACTCGGCTCCGACTCGGCTCCGACTCGGCTGCTCCTCCGTATTGTTTTCACCAAAGCGCTTCTCCTTTGAGAGTCGGTATCAGCGAGGTGTCAGACGGTGCGCTGCAGTCTGTCAGCCTCTTCAATAACATCCACCGCTCGCTGGAATCTGGGAAACATGAAAAAACAAAACAGAGAAGAATTCACCTTTGCCACCTTTGCCACCTTTGTGCGCTTCCTCGCGTCCCGAACAGGATCTCCGGCTGTCAAATAAAAGGAAAGTAAAAAGGTTGATTCATGCTTTTGCACCTTTTTGATTTGTGGCTTTCATCAACACGCTGCTGAAACTTTGCTGTTGCTGCAAAACTGAGAACGAGAATAAAAAAAATAAAAACACAGGAGAGCCAGAGAGTCGCTGGACTGGTTGGTTTATGGAGATTTATGATCAATTTAATTTCCTTAATAACGCTGTAGGGTCGTAGCCTTCGTCTTTAGTAGGTTAAGTTCTGTAGTTTATAATCCTATAGAGTCTTACCTATATTTTTACATTAATTAGGTTCTGTAGGGTCTCAGTCTGAATGTGTTCGTCGACTAAAGTAGTATTTTATGTAATTTATAAAGCCGTTTAATCCCGAATATGTAAATTACTTCAGCAAAATCACACCATAAAGATATAATAGTGTCTTAAACTTCATGTCTAAACCTTTGAGAGTAAAATGTTTAGATTTTTTCTTAAAAAAATAACCAAATCTCTGCTTAAAATCAAATTATGTATTTATTTTTATTAAAAGCACTTTGTTCTGCATGATTCATTTAAAAATCACCAAAAATAAGGAGTTTCTTTGAATAAAATTCTGTAAAAAAACAAAAATTCTGCGTTACTTGGTGCAATTTTGAAGCTATGAGTGATGCAGCTGCAACCAACAGTCGCATGAAAAAAAATTCTGGGAATTTCTAATAATTTTTTTTACTAGAAAGCAGTTTGACGCAGCGGCAATTGTTTTTTTTTTTTTGTTTTTGTTTTAAATTTTTTATTAAGCAATACAAAAAAAACACAGACTTATCTATGATTTTTAACATCCTTTCTCAAACATAACTAAATCTCAGTTAAAGATTGGGATTTTTTTAAATTAAAAATAACTATTTTACACACAAGATTTAGCAGTTTCTGTAAAAGAAAGAAAGAAATCCAGCGTTCTTTGGTGCAACCATGAAGTTCTTAATGAGTCAGCAGCGACCAACCATCAAATAGTAGAAATTCATGGACTTTTTCTTTTTTTTTTTTCTAAACTAAAAAGCACTTTGGAAGAACTGCTGCTGTTTTTAAATGTGCCGTCGAAAAACTTCAACCAGAATTAACCAATTTTCAACCTTTCCTCTGGAAAAACAACCAAATTTAAGTTAAAAATCACGTTTTTTTCCCCATCAAAAGCACTTTATTCTACATGCCTCATTTAAAACGATTTGCTTTCTGTTAGATTCTGTAAAAAACAAAAAATTCTGACTTCTGTTACGCAGCTGTAAAGTTTCTCGTGACTCAGGTGCAACAAACAAGCAGCTGACAAAAATTCAGAGACCACTTTTCCTGAACTTGCAGATTTCCCGCTCATGAACGTCGCCCTGCACATCTGCAGCAGCCTCCACAGTGACACTCGGAGCCGTGTCACTCGCTGCTTCTTCTGCCTCGTGAGCCTCTGCTGAGCTCAGTCGTTTCGAGAGGAGCCTGAAGTAATAACCTCTGCCTGCCCATCGCGCCGCACTCTCACTTCCTTCCTAAATGCAGCCCCAAGCTCGTAGTCAGTGATTCTCCAAGGCCCCGTTCTGATCTTGAGAAGGCCACTCCGCGAGGAAAAACAAGGCGAGATCGAATCTTGGCAGGTTTGCGTGTTTAAACGCAGCGGTCACCTCCGCCCGGCTTCCTGCCGCAACCATCAAGCGGCCAGCTTATCGTTTCCTCGCGGTGATTAGGCCGCTTCCTGGTGACTGCATCACAGGTTCAAGTTCATTTATGTTCGCTGTGCTGGCAGCGATTCTCAACCTTTCGGTGAGTCATGCAGTGATCCCTACTTGGAAGAAGAAAGATCAAAACGATGACCTCCACGAGTAAACACGACTTTAATTGCCTCTTTTCCTCTCACAGATTGTTATCTGTCTGCGAGGACGTAAATATGGGAACCTGGAGTTTGGACTTTTCCACTTGCCTCCGCTGTGTGGGCAGTTGTTCAGCTCCATACGTTTCACAGCCGGTTCTTCTCACTGGTTGGTGTTCACGAGTTTCTTTTGTGGCGTCTCGTCCGCCTTCGATGAAGCTTCTGAACTTCAAGCAGAACAAGAAGAAATACAAAGCGAGAAATGACAAATACTGTAGGGAAAAAAGCAGATGTTTTACTACTTTTTAGTTTGTTTGCATGCTTGCCTCCTCTCTACTGCGCGTACACAGCCTGCAGTTCAACCGAATGGTCCCTAAAGTTGTTGTTCTGTGTCTGTTGGTCACATCTGGGTCACTAATGACTTCCTGGTTATCATGAAGATGCAGATTTTAAGTTTTTCTACTGAATCTGGTTGGAGCTAACAGTTTATTTTAGACAAATCTCATGATTTTAAGCTTATATTTGGCTAATTTTTCCAAAAGGATGCTGCGTCACAAATGAGTGTTTCTAGGATCATTGGAAAGCTGAAAATCACGAAAATATTTCTGTTTTTGTAGCTTCTGTCTCTGACAAATAGTGGAATTTTGATTTTTTTTTTTTTTTAAAGATAACATCATTTTCAAAGGTTCTCATCTATAGCATGGTTAAAAACATCACATCATAAATGCTTGTGTGTAGATATCAAGTCTAAATTTTCACACTCCGAGTCATTTTCCAGCCTCACTGTGCTCGTATTCTGCTTTTCCCTTCAGTTTGTTAGAAAGCAGGATTTTAACAAAGGGAGTTCTTCTCTCCCACAGAACACAGCGGTTCTGGGATCTGTAGCTCGGGCACCGATCTGCTCAGTAGCTCCGCTGCAAACCTCCGAATTGTCATCATCGGACAGGAGAGTCGGGCGAATGCAGCCGCGCCAGCTGTGCAGGGCTGCTGATTGGCCTGCTACTGAGCCAATCAGTTCCTCCTCAGCCGCCGTCCTGAAAACACACCCGATATGCAACTGCACTGTGAGGACGAGAAGAACAAGAAAACAAGTTTCTGTTCTGCGGCTTCACCTCCTTCCTTTCGGTGGTTTCTCATCGTGCACTAAATGCACGCCGGGACCTTTTAAAGCATCAACAACGGGAACGATCTGAATTGTTTTTAAGTTGTGCATGTCTAGAGGGATGGAAAGTTGGTTTATTTGCAGCTATAATTTCTCCTTTTGCTGTGGTTTTCGGGGAAACGGTACGAGTTTGTTGATTAAAAAAACAAACTTGGGGTATTTTCCTGTCGTGATGAAAGCGAAGATCTGATGAAAGGATTCGATTTTTAGCTGCAGCGGTGGCAGTTTGCAGAATTTCCAACCAGAGCTGGAACAATCCGGCCTACCTGGATGTTTTCTAATTAAATTAGACAATTTAAGGCTTTAAAATGAGCCAAAGCAGCCGTCAGTTCCCTCAGAAATCTCTATCATTGTGGGAAGCCGGTGCCATCCGGCTCTGGGATTTCAACCGGCAGCCCTCGGTCTGCAGGCCCGTGCGTCCACTGCCGCCCCCTCGGCGGCGCTTCGTCTCCGACGGGACGTCCTCTCGCCGGCTCGGAGCTGCGAGGGGCGTTTTATCTCTGACCCGCAGGTTCGGCCTCGCTGTCTCAGCTGCCAAAACAGTCCCATTCAACATTGTGCTGAGTTCATCAATGCTGCGCTGACACACACACACACACACACACACACACACACACACTCGCACAAGGCCACACTAACTGGGAAATGCAAGCACACAGATGCACGCTGCAAAAAATATCCACCACTCAATGATAATCTCAGAGTTTTGCTTGTTTTTAATATGAATTTGCAGCATTTCTGCGCCGCTAATTTATGCTCATCAAGTTTCATGAAATCTTCTGCTGCACATTACACTTTTTTTCAAACTATAGCGACAATTCAGACTAACTTTACACTTTAAACATCCATTTCATGCAGCAGCTGCGTAGTAGAGGGACGAGGCTAACTGGCAAAGCTACATTTATTAGCGCTACGTTTCGGTGCTCGACCTTCGTGAGCAAACAGTCTGGTACAAAGGTTGAAGGTCTAACACTGAAATATTGTGGAAATAAATACAATCTCGACAATTTAGACAGTTTGCTTGAAGCTAATTGAAACTTTTGCATTAAAAAGTACCTGATTAGTAACTTAATTTACATTTTTTTCTCCTTTATTTTCAATGCAACGTTTGCTTGCCTGAGCATTCTCCTTGAACATCCTGTTATATCCCCTGATCATGGATGATTTTCTCGTTGCGTACTCGTCTGCAGCCACCTGGACTTCCTGCAGTGAATGTTGCTGCTCTTACGAGATGAGTTTTGTGGTCCTAAAACACCCAGAACCCTCCAGCTAAGCTAACCATCTCTATCATCCTCTCCAGGACTGACGGACTTGATGTCGGGGATCACTGAGAGGCCGATGTGGGGTCACGTCCAGCCACTCCAAGCCTTAACGTCAACACTCAACTTGCTGTTTTTGCCTTTCACCGATGATATCAAGGTGAGATCACTGATTTGTCCTTGTTTATTTTTATTTACGCATGGAAGTGTTTTTGTGTTCAGTTAGCATTACAATTATCACGTTTGTGCCTCGATAAATAGGTTAAAGTAGTTAAAGTCATGCTTTTTTTTATGCTGGGCTTTAATAAATAGGCTAATAAAATGCTCAATAAGTGAAAATATCAATTAAAACAATAATAATAAACTTTATTTCTACAGCAAGTTTCAAAACTGGAGTTACAACAGCGAAGAGAAGCTGTTTGAGCTACGCTAAATGAGAAATGAAACGGTTTATCGTGAGAACCCTAAATCAAAAAATGTTTTTAGAAACTGTGCACACTTCCTGGTAGAAAACTAGTATTTAGTTTGAGATATAAAAAGTGAAATATAGTAGCAGCGCACTTTTGAGAAGCTGGAATCAACTTTTCTTTGGATTTTGATGAATAAATTATCAGAAAAGCTCAATTAGTTAGATGAAAATAATCATTTCAGCAGCAATAATAAGAGCTAATCGCAATATTTACATGTTTTCTGTCAATTTTCAGTAATTATAGGTCATTAAATATGATCTCTAATTACTGGTATCGATAAATTTTCTAACTCAGCTCTAATTAAAGCATTTTAAAAGTTATTTTACTTGCAATATAATAATTGTTGGTGAGAGTATTTCATTATTTCAGCAGTGATTATAAAGAACTGTGCACAATAGTTTTTAATAAAAACATATGATTTCGAGGTTCAGTATTAAATCGCTCTGCAGAGATGGCACATTTTTTATAGCGTGCACACAACATTCACACACAAACAGCACAAATCCCAGGCAGGAAAGAGCCGCACAACCTCGGTGCTGCTGGCTGCACGTCTGGGGGCCTCGGTGACAACTCCCGCCCCTCCATCGCCGGGTGCCCATCAACCTCCGACAGGTCAGGTCCTCAAAAACACAAACGCTGAGGTCCCCAACCCGCCGACCTCTCCCCTGTCACAACTGTCACTTGACTTGGGCGAGCAGAAACCTCTCTTTTTTTTTTCTCTTTTTTATCAGAAAACCTGCTCTGACAAAGCTGAGGAACTGCCAGAGACTGACCCCAGTGTATATTTAGCAGCAGCTTGGCAGTCGCCCATCCCAACTGTCGAGGCTGTCAGAGCCTTCCCTCCTCCCCCGCCTCGCCTCGCTTTATGTGGAGAGGCAGCTCTGTGTGCCGGCTGGCTGTTGGTTTGAACATGCACGGTCAGGTAGAGTCGCATCATCGGCGGCACAATTAGCACCTCTGCTTTGTTTCTTCATTAGTGCGATATCGGCCTCGGATTGGTTTATTATTATCGGTTTGTTCTTGGAAAGTGTGGGCGTTGACTCCATGATGTCATGTCGCATCCCCACATTCATCTGTTTGGCAAATTCTTCTTTCTCCTGCTCACATGCGTAAACTCTGTCTCACCTTTAACCTAAATCGGATTCAAGGTTTATGTACGAAAATCGTTTACCATCATCGATGTGATTCAAGAGATGGATGGATGGAAGGATGGATGGATGGATGGGTGGATCGAATTGTAAAGTAGTGCAAAAAAGAAGTGAAATGAATGTGATTGTCCTTTTTTATTTTTCTGTTTATAGAAAAAAAACAGGTTTATAATTAAACAAAGTTCTAATTCTGTTGCTATAAAAAGCAAAAACTGTACCTACGTTAAATATGGCTGCCGCCTCTAATCTGATCCTCTGCTCCCACTGCTCCTGCAACACTTGGTGAAAGTCCCATTTACAGTTTTACTACATGGAAGCCAAATTGGCTGAGCAGAGCAGGTGGGCAGCCACGACTGTGTTTGTGCAGCTAAAAACAACTTACAAAGCTCGACCATTTCAAGTCTTGGTTGCCTCGGGACGCTACAGCCTCGACGATCTGACCTGGAGGGGCGAATGTTTGTCCACGATCTCCTGAATGTGAAAGAAACTGACATCTTCTTGATGCAACTTGTGCAGTTTTGGAGACTGTAGGTAATAAAAACGGCTGTCGGGTCTCTGGATGGTAGCCGCAAACCTTGTTGTCGCCAGTGATGTTCGTAGATTTAAATATCAGTTTCTGCTTCTCACTGACTTTGACGTTTCTGCAAAATGGTGAAACTCCAAATGCACCTCTGCAAATGGCCCACATGTGTTGTCCAGGCGACTAATCAGGAAGACCAGTCGTCTTTCAAGCAAACTACAAAACTGTCTAAAAGCAACAACTACGACTGTGCCATCATCTGTTTATTAAGAACTGAATCAGCACTTTTTGGTCGTGTTTTGCTCCATTCAGTTTAACATCTAAACAACTCACAGTGAAGATGTCCTTTCAAACCTGAACCCTGCTGAGACCAGATTCTAATTAGATTTTCAAGAGAGATTTCAGCTAAAAAAGCTAAACAACAGATTTCAGGATCTGCAGCAGACGATGGTTCCATCAGTTCCTTCAAAAGTTCTGGACTGTTTGGACGGTTGAACCTGCTGTAAAACTGGCCACTCTGGGCTTTTTCTTTGGAAAATATTAGCACCCCGTGATTCATTGTCTCGCAGCCTGGCAGCAGCGCCGCTTTGGACGGTAACGAGGAAGATGGCACCGACCGCCTGAAACCCCAGAGCCTTTTTTTTATTTTATTTTTTATTGGACCCGACATCACTGAGTCCCTCGAAACTTTAGCCGGCACTTCCACGGCCCGGTGCAAACCAGCGTTTTAAAATCGAGGAATGTTGATGCGTTCAACACGACTCCTATATTAGCGGTGATTTTTTTGTAAGAGCGTTTCCACACTGTGAGCATGCGACTGTTTGAACTTGCGTAACCCTGTAACAGTGCAGCCTTTTGATGGCGATGACGGACGAGGTGCACACACAGCAGCAGATGACCTGTTATTTCACAAAGCTGGCCTGCGCTTGCACTTCACGGAGCCGCGCGTTAATAGGTTTTCCTCGACGCTTTATAATGTTGTCTCTTGTGCTCCTCCTCCGTCACGATATGCTCTTAATTACCTGCAAAAATCAGCCCAATTATCATCCCGCAGCGATGACTCAGGGAGCATGTGTCGGGCGAGTACGAGTCAAGAGTGCAGCTTGTTTTTCTGCAGCGAGGGTGAGGAAGGTTGCGGTTTATTAGCAGCACAGGCCCACCTTTGTTTGCATGCTTGCGTTTTGTCACCGCGTCGAATTGATGCTATGTGACGTGCGATTATTGCAGCGCCGCTCTGCCTACCTTCGTGGCTCTAACCTTAATACAATGAGCAGCAGTGCAGTGGTGCAAACTTTGAGCTTTAGACGACGTTAGGCGCACATCCTTCAGCGAGAGGGATGCGAGTTGTTAAGCAGCACAAGATGCCCTCTGCTTCCTCTTCCTTCCAGTCTTTTGTTTTTGTAGGTTTGACCCATAAAAAGTGAAACATAATCTTAATTTGCGTCTCAGAGTTGGATGTGTGTGTAAAAATGTGCACAAATGAAGTGACATGTGATGCACAGGTTATGTTCAAAGCAAAAAGATGCATCTAAATTGTATTATCCTGCAGATAACAGCCTCTAGGAAGTCATTTCTTATCGAGTGTGCTCTCAGTCTTCCCGATGAGTTACCTCCCAGGCCCGGGTGAAGTTCACACACACTGGGTTTCGCTTCTCTCTGGCTGAGCGCCATGCACTGCTTAGCGGGAATCTCAAATTGAACCTAATCGGTTCTCCAGTCACCGTGTTTAAATGGTCTTTTCGCCAGGTTAATGGGATTTCCGCTGAAAAGGTCCGCGCTCGACGTCTAAAGTGGTCCAGACAATCGCAATGAGCTCCGAGTCAAGTGTGATTAACCCGCTGACCCGCCTGTAGCCATCGCGCCTCTGCTCCCTCTCGGCTCCGCTGCAGCCGCCTTCGAGTCAAGTCACATTTACTTATTGGGATGTAAACAAGGAGCTCGGTGGAACAAAGAGCAACAAGAGGAGCGGGAAGGAAAAGTTGAGCAGCGTTCAGGCAACAGGCCACAGCTCGTGTGCACGACTGTGGTGTGTTTTTGCAAAAAGTGCTTCTGCATGAATTTGAACTTTTAATCCACAGAAGCTTGAAAACTAATGTTCATATTTGCCTCCTATATGCTCAACATAAACACGGCCTGCAGTTCAGCCGACAAATCCCTGAATTGTTCTTACTGTTGTTTGTACTTGAGTCACCAAAAGGCTTCTTGGTTGCATTAAGAATTGCAGGAATTTTAGTTTTTTGCAGATTCTGTTTGGCGCGATTCACGCAGAATGAAGTGATTTTAATGATATATTACAATTTCAAGCTTGGATTTGCTTAATTTTCCAGACGAAACTAAAAGCAGCACCTGGTAGGCTCGAAAACTGTCGGAAAGATGAAAATCAGACAATTTTTTATGTTTTTGCACTTTCTGAATCTGATAAATGGTGTAATTTTGTCAATTTTTTTTAACCCCACTACTTTTTTTTATTTTTTTTTAACATAATCTGGTTGCCCTCTAACTGTATATTTTTGTGCTTGGCGTAAACACAGCCTGCAGTTCAACCGAAAACTTCCTGAATTTTTGTGACATGATTGTTGGTTGCAGCTGAGTCACATCTAGCTTTTTAGTTGTACCAAATATTGCAGAATGTTTTTCTTTTTTGCAAAATCTGAGTGGATAAAATAGTTTATTTTTGGCCAATTTTTAAATAATTTCAATTTTAAGATCAGATTCGGTTAAGGTTTGAGATGGAACCATACGTCACAGATGAGTAGTTCAAGGACTGTTGGAAACTTGAAGTTCTGATGATTCTTTTTGGTTTTTACAGTTTCTGATTCTGCTAAATGGTGTCATTTTGTTGACGTCTTTTAACGATGACACGCTGCTGGTGGGTTTCGGGGTTGAGAGGGCTAAAAAAAACGCTACTCAAGTGAATTATTGGCGACTTTTCAGATGCACTTACTTTCCAATCCAACTAAAGCATAGCCCCAATCTTCTAAATGCTTCAGTTTCAAGATCTTTTCCACTTTTATTGTTGCCACGCTCAAGATTTTAGGCGTTTCTTTGGTTGCGGCTGCATTAAATCAACATATTGGGCCCAAACAGGAAGTTGTCACAAACTCGAGCTATCGTTGGAATACCGCTCCAGAGAACCGTCACAGCTTCTCGACTCCCTCAACTTTTCCCTCTTTGTTTCCCAACGTGGCAGCCATGTTACCAACAGCCACGTTACTTAGCTCGTCGTATGCTGTCGAACTACCCAACCCTGATAATGGAGCGAATTGTTCCGCATCGATCCCCGCGGCGCCGTCGCGGTGGTAATCATCCGTTTGTGTGGGTCAGTGTCTGTAATGATTTCTCTCCTCTTCTGGCCTCCGACCTTCGCGTGGCGCAGAAACGCGAGTGTGTGCGGCGTATTATCGCTGAGCATTAGCCAGCGAACCGTGTTTTCACATGTCAGGGAGGCAGAAATGAGCAGTGTTATCACCTCTGATGGCTTCCTCCGAATCACTTCTTTGCGATGCAGTCCGTCAGTGAAGCGTTGCCGCGTCTTTACCTTTGTTTATCTGCTGATGACACTCCGAGATGACAACCAAAAGAAGCCTTCAGATTTCACTCATGTGGCGTCTTTGATAAATTCTTTGACATTTCAGCTCCACCTGTTACTCCCATAAACAGACAATACGATATATTTAGTGTTAATTTTAGTTTTTAACTCTGACTGGTGGTGTTTGAAATACGATGTTTAATCTAAGGTTGCGTTCATCTGTCTTATCTTATTTTTCCCAACAATTGTTGGACAAATTGTTGTATTTTTAATATTTTATCAACATTACTGTGAGAAAGTTTGCATGGACGGTTTCCAGTGACTCCTATAACTCTTAATTTTCTATGGTGGACTCACTGAAACGCATTCTTTGTCAGAAAAACAATCACATTTTGGTTCTTTTATGAATTTATTTTAGGTCTTTTGGAACAAAATATACTTACAACAGCTTGGATTGGTAGTTTTGGTGACTTACAAAGTTGTGTTAATCAAATTGTCTTAGTGACACGGCCTCTTAACTTCTCGTGAGTGATTACGGTTGACTACAGCTGCTGAATTTAAAGAGGACCACTCTGATACACTCATTAGTTATAAATGCTACAGTAGGAAACTCTGATAGGCTCAGCAAAGATATGAAACCCCAAAACGTTGAGTTGAAAAAGTCAGGAAAGTTATTTGGAAACATTTCAGAGCAGCTTTGGATCCCGAAATCATCCGTGCATACAATTGTAATCATAAAGTTCATGGTACAGTTGTGTTACTGCCACGATCAGGAAGAAAATAAACTGTCACCTGCTGCTGAGGGACAATCGGTCAGGATGGTTAAGAGTCTGGAGGGAGGTTATGTAATTAGATAAAACAAAGACTGAGGCATTTAACCACAATAACACCAAACCTGCTGTCAAGCACGGTGGTGGCAGCATCATGCCCTATGGCGGATTTGGTGCAAGTAAATGAATAATGAAAGAAAACCTAAAATCACCAGTCTGACTGTTGAGCTTGGATGCAGCTGGGTGTTTTAAAAAGGCCCCAAACACACACATAAAGTGGTAAATAAATGGTTAAATCAGGCTAGAATTGGGATTTAAGAGTTAAATCCCACCAAGAAACAAGTCTGTGTCACAAAGTCAATGGATTTGAGGGTCAAAAATACAACCAGAGGCTTGTAGGTTGCAACCAAACGTGTCCAGTTGAGGTGAACATGGCTAAAGGACATTTAACCAAATGTTATTAGCATTAGGATATGTATACTTTTGACCAGGCATATGTAGTCATGTAACCAGAAAACCTATAAAAAAAAATAAATCTATGGAAGAACCAAAATGCAGGATTGTTTTTATGACGTATTTTGTTGTAGGTGAGGTGGATGTTTCCCTCTCAAAACAGGGAAGGGGGCTTGGCCAGTTTAAACCGACCAATCAGGACACATCTCAGTTTTAGGTCCCACCCACTCGGTGAGCCAATAACAGAGCTGCTATGGGGGCCGTGTTTCCCCTTTAACCTCCAGGGCAAGATGACATGAAGACACTCAGGTGATCTTTAATGTTTTAGCAAATAGGTCGCTTTAATCATTAGACTAGACTTGATTTTAAGAAGCACGATTATCTCTGTAGCCGCTAAAGCTGAAAAACAAATCTGTGTGTGGTCCACCTCGACACGTGGTCAGGTATGGAGCTCCAAACTCCAGATAAACGTGATCTTTACAAGTCGTTCCCAACCGCTCCCACTCCTCGAACCAACCGGGAGTTTTAATTAAGTCGACTCCTCAGTATCCGTTCCAGCAGGAGTTAATGATATCAGGTAATATCTCCACAGCTCAAAGCCTGCGCGGCGTTTTTATCAGCCAGAGAGTTAAGACACACCTACTGTCCGTGGAAAATTGCCATCATTTGTTTTAATTTAGCACTTTTTTTTGATGTCGCTTCAGTTGTCAGCGGATATCTCGTTTGGGAGGAAATCTTCACATGTTCACTTCAAACGCTCCAGGCAAAGGATTTCTCCTCCCTTTTTGTCAAAAGTAGCTTGCTTTAGAAAATTAGGGTTGATTCTGTGACAGCTACAGCACACGTGTGAGAACTAGGTCACATAGTATTTAGAATACTGACTTATCAGTGCTTAAAGAGGTTACTCATGCCCACCTAGTGTGTTTTAATAGCATTTTTTCCCAGCAAACTCCTGGAGATGAAGGGTTTATTTCATGTGTGCACAGAGAATAACACACGGTGTAGGTTTGAGGTGATGATGGCAGTGAACTTACATGAGTATAAAATGTGGAAATGCATTTTTATTTTGCTCAAAACAATAAATAAGCTGATTTATGTCAATTTTGAGTAAATGTTATAGACTGATTTATAAGATTTTTGCAGGTTGACATCTTATTAATGATGGTATGCTTTGTTTTTATTGTCATTTTGCAAAACTGATGCACCTACAGGGGGTTTATTTAGATTATTAAAGCCTCATTAACCTGCAGGGGGTCATTTTGTGACTTAAAATGTAATTTTCACTCACTGTGTGTGGAACTTTAGGTGCCAAAACTACAAAATTGCATTCTTTTCTAAACATTTAGCTCACGAAACATTTAGCTGCAGCCTTACGGCCTTCGTTTCTGGGATTCATGCATTTTTATATGTGCATTAAACTACTTTGCATGTTTAAAAAATACCCTTAAAGCTACTCAGTGTGTTTAAATATTACAGCAAGTTGGACCAGCCTCCAAATCACCATCTCTGTATGATTGCTAAGGTGTCTTAGCTCTGAAACTATAGAACAGAAACTAGTTTAAGCCTGGTATTATAAATGTTAGTTGCTTTTTTTTTTTTTTTTTAATTAACCTGCAAAATGTCTCAAGCTCAGTGTTCAAGATTCAACTGGGTTTTTTTTTTTTCAAATATATTTTTACTGCAATATAAAGTTTTGCACCTTTTGTGGAAACAGAACAGCTATGACTTCAAAAAAAACCTCTTTTGTGCAATATGACACAGTTAAAATGCCAGAAATCATTAAAAAAAAAGAGGGAAAATGCTAAAATTGTACAATTATTCAATTGACAAGAATGAAAAAAGCTGCAAATCTACATGTTTAATATTGTCCAAGTGCTCCCAGGTGTTTCCAACACTAAAAATTGTTGATATTCTAGTACTTTGTGTGTCTGTATTGTTCAAACACTGCCTGCAGTTCAACCTAATTTCTATGAAAAGTCCCTGAATTTCTGCTGTGTGACTGTTAGCAGCAAGTGTGCAGCCAGTAGCTCAACAGTTGCCTTAAGGGGGACAGAATTTTTATTTTTTTGCAGAATCTGATTAGAGCATGCCGTTAATTTATATCGAATTTTTTAAATGAGACATAGAAAGATGATGATTTTGGCAGTTCTTGTTGAAGACAACATGCTTTTAAAACTCGTCGGCGGGTGTGAAAGAATGTTACTAGTTTCCAATATGTGAATCTGCAGATGACACTTTATTTGCAGCAGCAGCGTTTTTTTTCTTCCCCCCAAAAGATGCCAATACGTTGATTTTTAAAAGTGCTAAAACCAGAAACTTTGTGCGTCCGTGTGCTGGTGTGAACCACATCAGCGTCGGGCCGAAGCCGTTTACTTCTCTGAACTCCGCCAAGCAGCTCAAGCAGTGAAAGAGATTTCAAATAAAACTGCCGAGCCAAGTCCGTTCGCTTACTCGTGTTTGCGTTTAGCGGTGGCGGCGGCGGCGGCTCGGAGTGGGTGACATAATATTTGACACGAGGTGCCAAGTGTGAGGAAGTGAGTGTGTGTTTTGTTCTCCTCAGGCTGCCGAGGCTTTAAAGCAACTGGCTGGACGGGCTGAGAGCCTGTCGACTGACGGGTCGGAGCAGATGCACAGGTACATGCACAGTGGGACGCTCCCACATGGACGCAACGCTGGAGGTTATTTGGTTTTCATGGATTAATTCAAATATCTGTCCTCGTCTTCTTTTTTCCATCATTTTCTCATGAATCTCGTCTCATATTTTCTATTTTCCTTTACTGTAAATGTGTTGCAAGAAATGGGTTTTGCTCCCGAGTTAACAAAGAACTCCCTTCTTCAGGTTCTCTGGTTCTTCAACAGCTCTTTATTCACATTGTGCTTCTTCATCTAACGTGTGTGGTTCTTTCAAAGCACTGATTTGTTTTGGTGGCATGAAATCCATCAATTAGTAGATTAATTATCAGGAAACAGATTCCCAAATCCCAGCCTGGCATCTTAGAACACCTTTTGTTTGACGAGGAACCCAAAGTATTAAATGTGTTGTAATAGAAGGAACCCAGAAATGCTGCAAACTTACACCAAAGTTCTTCCAATCAGTGTTTCTGTAGCTGCGTTCCAGCATCAAACAAATATCTGCAAAATAATGAAGTTTTTACTGATTTAAATACAGTAAATATAGTAAATATTGAGGATATGTCCTGTGTCCTTCTTGAAATATATACAGCTGTGCACCAGAATATGCTTTACGCTGTAATTAATTAAAGTATTTATTGCTTTTAATTGCTTTTTTGAAAAAAACTGTTTACTGTTTGTTTTACAGATTTTACCTGTTTTATTAAATTACAGATGATAACTGGTATAAAATCAGAAATAAATGTGTTAATGTGCATGTTAGTCCTAAAAAAAGACAAAAATTGTAAATATTATGCACATCAAAAATCTGTGATCACTAATTTGTTCTTTTACGGCATTTGAGTGTAAAATTAAACAAATTTTACTGTATTTAAATCAGCAAAAAAAACATTATTTTCTAGATATATCTATTTGATGGAGGGAAAAATGTTATTTTGTAATTTAAAAAAAAAAATGTAACAAACAAAAAAGTAAAAATTTTTTTTTAAAAAAAGTACCGTTCGTTGAAATATATTCAATTTTTTGTCCAATTTCAGGAAAAACTTAGACTTTCAGGGGAAAAAATAAAAATGTACATTTTAAATGGAAAAAAATAAACAGGTTTTAAAAAAAAAAAAACTATTAACAAATCCACTTTTTTCTGTGGATTTTTATTTCCTTTTTCCTTTTTTATTTTTACATTTTAAACTTTTTTCATTTTTTACAATTTACCACCATTGTAGAGTTTTTTCTTTTCTCAAAATTGCAGATAACTAGTAAAACCACAGAAAAAAGGAAAAATTTACATGTAGGCTGTAAATTTAATAAAAGAAAAATCTGTATTTCCAACATTTTTCAGGCACCTTTGCTGTTAAATTTATTATTTTTCTGCATTTTTTTTTTTTTTTTTTAAATTTTTCTACCTTTTCACAGTGTATAAAATAAACATCAACATAGAACAATACAAGACAGATACACTTTAAAACAGTGAACACATCAAACAACAGCTAAAGAATGTGCGGTTTCTCTCCGTGAGGACTTTAATTGATCCTAATCGTTGTGTAACTGGACCCTGAAGTCGTATCCTGAGGTGAGAATGAGCCAAAACGTCAACACCTACCGTCACTGAAACTCCCCCGAGGTCACAAAAAAAAACGGCAACGCACACAATCCTGCAGCCGAGCGCACAACAGGTGCAGAGGAAGCTCGAGTTGCAGCACTTTTACTTCCTCCCTCCCCCCTCTTGTCCTTCCCGCCTCTCTCTTTCTCAAATTAATGCCGGCTTTAGCGGCGTTCCTGACGTGCATGCGTGCGAGGACGGGGGGGTCGCTAATAACCAGGCAAGGTACACTAATCTCCGATGGCAACATTTGGTTTACCTTAAGCTGGAGGGACAGCTGTATTAAAAGCAGGAATTATCCTAATCAGTTCAAACTCCATCCTCCTCCCTCCCCTCCTCCCTGCTTCACCTCTTTGCATATAAAACTTCCACATTAGGCTTAAGAGTACAACGGCTTAGCTGCTGTTCGCCCTACATCTGTCTCCCCTCGCTGACGACCAATCAGAAAGGTGGACGGATGGAGGGAGGAAGAAGACGACAACGGATCAAGGAGGGGATGGAGGGAAGGAGGAAACAAAAGGGATGATGGAGAAACGAGGGAAGTGAGTTTTGGCGGCGGGCTGACAGTGATGGAGGAATTTTCTCTTCAGCTCTGGGTTCTGACGTTTTGTAAACAGGTTTCACGTCGCGGGCGGCGCTCTGACCTGGATTTACTCGAGGTTCCTCTGACTCACGCTGGAATTATTCGGCAGCTACACCAGTAGATTTTAACCTGTTTTTTTTTTCAGTGCCTTGTTGCACATTAACACTGTAATTAGCACCGTTTTGAATTTGTGCAATAAAACGTGCAGGAAAGTTTGCACAGTTGGTGAAAGAGCAGTAGAGCACAATTCATACCTAGATCATTATTTATATACATTAAAATGTTTAAAAAGTAAGAAATGTTGTGCAAGTTAAATCCAAACTGCAGAAAAAGAGAGAAAAAACACAGATAAATATAAAAAATAAAATATTTAAATGAGTAAAGGTGCAAACATGTTGAAACTAGCAGTTATATTATAGGAAATAAACGCATAAAAGCCTTAAAATCTTTTAAAAATTGCATAAATTATGCCACTTTTTCCAGCTAGAAATGGTTAAAAATAGAGAGAAATGTCTGTTTTTCTGCTTAAAATCGTATTATTTGGACAAAATTGTTGTAATCTGCGCGTCTCACGTAAACATTTTCCAGAGAAATAGTTTGAACTTGTGACAAATGCGACAGGAAACACCGCTTGGAGCTTCCTCAAACATACAAAAACTGAATGTTGTGCCGCATTTTGAGTTTTAATTACATAATGTCTTCTTTTGCAGTGTTTTCAAGCCACATGAGTCAAGAGAGTGGCAGGAAAATTAGTTTATTAGCATTTAATTTAGCAACTTTGGGCTAAATTCTGTTTAAAATCTGCATCTTGTTGGAAACTTAAATATCTATAATAAAGTTGTATTTGTGCACAGGATGGGTTTAGATTTTAGGGTCCGGTGCCTCCCAGGTGTGGCCGATTTCTAACGGTATTAAACTTTCCACTCAGGCCAGTTTCTGTTTATTTGTCTCCGTTGTTTCAGGAGCAGAATCGGGAACAAACTGCATCTTAAAACAGTTTTCTCTGCATCCGAGCTGCTCCGTGTGTTTCCGACCTGTTCCGGCTGCACTGCAAACAGCTTCTATCTGGCTTTTTTTTTTTTTTTTTTTTTTTGCCTCTATCCGAGGCCCTCGGCACCATAAATCCGACTGATTACTCCGCACCCCTTTTGCTTGACTGAACCTTCACAATCAGCCGTGGCCGCCAACAATGAGGCCCTGATGAATCAAACATCCATGGCATTAGTTTCACCTTGCTGCCCCTTTCCCATGCGCCGCCGCCTCTTTGTCAGGCCCCGGTTTGATGAGAAGGACTACTGACACTGGCTGCACCTATTGATAGACAATTCTGTAAAGACGGACCCCAACAACCCTACCAATCTGCAAACGCTCCGCCCTCTTCTTCCCCCCCCCCCAAACCAACCCTCATTTGCCCCCAAAAATAGGCGACAAAACTTGATTGGAGCGCCGCGCCGAAACCCCTGCTGTCGGGTTTGCAGGAGGCTTTGTGTTTAGTTTTTGGCTTTCGGGGTGTTTTGTTGCAGCGGCTCAATATTTGACTGTATGTTGATGAAGTACCTGCAACGTGCAGAAATGATCCGGAGCTGATTGTAGGACATTTTTAAAATGTTTTTAATGTTTGCATGAGGTTGTAAACACACACGTGTCCTCATTAGATGGAAGGTGGTGAAAGTAAAAGTGCAGCAGTTTTACTTCTGAGCTCATTTCTACTCGGTTAAAGTTTGTTTTTTAGATCTTGTCTCGTAGCATTTTCAATTCAATTCAATTCAGTTTTATTTGTATAGCGCATATTTACAACAACAAGTCATCTCATAGCGCTCTGGCACATTAGAACAAGGCAGGTAAGGGAAGTCGGCAAGTTGGAGCCGTAACTTCGGGACAAGGATCGGTTTTCCAGTTCTGACCTCGTCTCCAATGGTCTGACTGCACCTCTTTATCATTACACTACAGCCAAAAACACTCTGGTTTGTTTTGGGTTTTTTGAACCAATCACAATCGTCGTGGGCGGAGCTTAGCCCGGGATGCAGCGACGGTGCCCCTGCACGATGAAATGAAATGGTTGTTCACAGTTTAACCGACTTAACTGGAAAAACAAAGCTTCTTAGCGTGTAGGTTGCTGCTCGGAGCTTGTTTACACATTTTTAAAAGTAAAAAGTATTTTTTCGACTTTAAAGGTTTCCAAATATCGCAGATATTGTTATTAAATCAATGAAGCTGTTGAATTTAAGTTTAATACTGTAAATATAGTTGTAAAATTAGAAACAGGTAGCGATAATTATCAAAAAAAAACATTAATTCTGTAACTTTACATAGATTTGTTTAAGTTAGAACTAAAAAAAACTTTAAATGACGTCAGTGTGTAATATCTATAAGCAACTATATTATAGTTGTATCGATCTAGCTAACTGTGTCTATTTAATACGTTTCTATTATTGTATGTTTTATAGGTAATTTCATCATTTTTACACATGAAAATATAATTTATTAAACATAAAAACACAGGATCTCCTGTAAAATTAGGAAATAATTTAACTAACCCTAACTTTTTCATGCCCTAGCTGCTGGAATATTATCGTCTTTTTACGTTTTCTTTGCTTTATGTTGTATTCCAACACGAAAAACTTACATAAACTCTGAGGTAGAAGTAAAAGGATTCTCTTTTAACCTTTTACCACTGAGTCAAATTTCGGATGTGGATCCATTTAGAAGATTATTTGATTTTATAAGAGTCAATATACACAAAGTACACAACAGAAAACTTTAAAATATAAACTTTCCGTCGTGCTTTTCCTGTAAACTTTGTGCACATTCCCCACAGATCTAGCAATCGGCCTCTATAAGCGGTGACGGGGACGAAGCTGCAGCTCTCACCTGCTTCTCGGCTCAAATAAAGTCTTGGCTGCTATCAAACGGCGGCTCGCTATCGAGGCTGAAGAGCTCCTCTGCGGTTTTCCTACACGGCGTGCAGCAGGCGGCTCGGCCACGCTGCGCCGTCGTATCGCTAGCAGAAGATCAAACCTTTAAATGTGCTGTGAAACCCATTGGCTGGCGCGAATCTAAAAAAAAAAACAAAAAAACAAGCCGACGTGTGGACGAGCAACGAGAGGCAGAGTTGCTATAACGCTGAGGGCTGCTTCTAATGAGAGAGAGACCCAAAACACCGCTCATCCAACGTGCTACCCACAATGTTTTATTCATCGAGATATATTTGATTATATTTGAATTTAATTGACATTTGGAGATAAATGAGGAGTTTCGTTCCAAAATGAGACATCCACTATTTAACAAAATTAACACCTCTTCTCAGAAAGTGATGACTGGAAGTAAAAAAGATTTATT
Source organism: Stegastes partitus (assembly GCF_000690725.1). Lineage (NCBI taxonomy): Eukaryota > Metazoa > Chordata > Actinopteri > Pomacentridae > Stegastes > Stegastes partitus. Next base: position 562,331 of record NW_007577906.1, read on the forward strand.
ATTCGCATTGTTTATTTCCTAAATAAGCTGTAAGGATGAAATATGCGAGTATTAGTCATGGTGGAGTTGGGAATATGTTGGGTTTTTTTTGAAAACGTGTGTTGTGTTAATGATTAAATTAACAGCAGGATATAAAGTAATTATATCTTGCTGCACGTTTACCAGCTGCAACAATACAGTGATGCACATAATGCATCAATAATAGTAATAATATCTGTTATTCTGCATGATGGGTGCACTTTTTTAGTATTTCTGCACTGGTATTTTACTACTTTTGCTCATTTAATGGTGCAATAAAAGGGGAATACTTTGTCTTTCCTCCCTAATTTCCAGCCTTGTCTCCTAAAATGTACATTTCTGTAAAGCTAAGCTTGTTCGTTTGTGTCACAAATCCATTTCTAATCAACGAGACAGCAACTTTTAAACCAACTAGTTGCGTATAAGATGGGGCTAACCCAGTAAAATGGAGGAAAAGCTTCAAACGTGTGGTGAAAAAGTTGGATTTTTGCTGCAAAAATGTAAAATTAGACCTCCTGCAAACCTTGTGGCTCTTTGAAAGTGGAAATATTTCCTTCTAAATCATGAGAAAATATGTTTTTCCACCTGAGAATACAGTTTACTTGTATGAAATTGTAATTTTGTGGGCACAAAAACTAGATTAATATCAATATAGTGCAATAATAGTTTAGCTTTGCCTTGTTGTTTGCACAAAGAATGAGAGAAATCTCTATATATTCAGTGTCCATCCATTTCCAGGAGTTATGCTAAGCTAGGCTAAACACATCGTCAAAACAAGCTGTTTTTTTTCTCCAAAATTTTAAACTATTCCTGTTTCCTTTTATTAAAACGTGCAGGTCAGCTGATGCGATTCCTGGAGGCCGAATCGGACAAATGTTCCTCACATTTCCAGCCACCTTCTGCTCCGTCGATCAGGTGAGTTGTGTCCCTTCGTCCATCATTATTTATCTGCCAGCCCTCTGAAACTTATTCTGCTACTCGCTCACTATTTATTGTGCTGAGATTGTTTGTGCAGCATTGCATTCTTTCTTCTTCTTCTTCTTCTTGTTCCTCCTCCTGTGTCTGAGCCGTCGCTGTGTGCGGGATGTGGGATAAATCCGTCATGTCTCTCAGTAATATCTGCTTCCTCTCCTCCCGCGGAGTCGCTCGGCGGGTCGCTTCACATCTCCACGGCTCCGGATGGAAGGGAAATAAAACACAGGTAAATGTGCTGGGATGTGTTCGGCGTGGCGGCTTGTGTGTGCGCTTCCCTTCATGTGGCGTACGAGGGGGAGTTTAGGAGCGTTGGGGGAAATGATACTGCTGCTGCTGCTGGCTGTGGAGCTAAAAGCTGGATTTTTAGTTTGATTTTTTTAACTTTTATTTAACCCCAAATCATGAAAAGGTGGTTTATATTTTAAAAATCACTTAAATTACACCATTTATCAGAGTCAGAAGCTGTAAAAACAAAGAGAATCCTCAGATTTTCAACTTTTCTGACGTCCTTGAACTACTCAGCGGTGTAGAAAACTGTACGCTTTATTCAAAATGTCACGTTTTTAAAAAATTGCCAAAAATAGTCGGTTTGCTTCAACCAGATTTTGTAAAAAGCAAAAAATTCTGAGCTTCTGGATGCAACTGCGAAGATGTTCGTGACTCAGCTGGAACCGATAATCACATGACAAAAATTCTGAGAATTTCAGCTGAACTGCAGGCAGTGTTTACACCAATCAGATAGAAGATAGAAGTATTTAAAGATAATAATAATAATAATAATATGCAGAATCACTATTTTTCTACTATTGGCGACAACTGCGAGGACTTAAAAATGTTTCACCTGTTTATCCCAGATTTTTTTTCTATTTTTGTTTTATAAATAATTAATATTTTTCTTTTTTTAAAATGATTTATGCCTTTTGTAATGATTCCATCCTGTACAGAGGTTATTCCTGAGTTCTCTCTCCTTCTAGTCCTGGTTGTTCTGTTTCCTTAGAGCTGCAGGACTTTGCGTTGCAGTGAAAAATGAGTCCACAGTGAGTGAAAACAGGACCAGAACTGCGTGGAGTTAGTCGGGTTAAACAGCCCTTAATAGACGAAACGGTTCTGGAAGACGTCGGAGCATGTGGGATGGCTGTCTGTTATGGTGCTGAGGTGCAAAGTGGAGACTAAGAGTCCTGTTTGTTTTCTTTCAGGAGGCCAGCTGGAGAACTTTCTCCCCTTCCTATGAGGATGAAGCTCTGTCGGTTGGATCGGCAGCGCTAAAGAAGAGCACCTGTGACTCGGAGGAAATCCATCGTGTGCATCACTAACAGAAGGTAAAGACACTTTAAAGAGCCTGTGATGCAGTTGTGATGTTATAAATCACAAAAAAAAGAAGAAAATGAGGTTGAATTTCTTTATTTACTGAACAAAAATGGGTAAAACCAGCCCTGCATATGAGTTCAAGTGAGATGTTTCACTGTGCTGACTGTATCTTCCATCAGTTAGCTCCTATGTTGTGAACCGTGCTGCATTTATTTAGTTAAATAAGTTAAATTTTTCTCTCAATCTCTGCTCGGTGTGAACACTGCCTGCAGTTCAGCCTAGATGTTACTGAATTTGCGTCACGTGACGGTTTGCAGCTTTTAGTTTTACTGAGAAGAGCAGATTTTTACTTTTTTGCAGGATTTCGCTCCTTAAAACAGTCGATTTTTAGCCGGATTTTTCCAAGAGACGTCAAATAAAAGTGATTTTGCTGAAATACGACCGTTTTAATGTTGCTGCGTTAACCGATAGGTCGTTTAATAACTCATCAAAGTTGTTTTCACTGTTTTTAGCTGCAGTTAAATGAAGATTTTGTAAAGATAACAGTCTTCCAAACCTGCCGTTGTGCTTTGAGGCACAACGAAATCCATTTCCAAACACCGTCACCTGCTTCTACGCAGAACCTTTTGTTGACTTGTAAACGTCCTACGGGGAACCCTTTGAGGGTTTTTTTTGCAAAATTGGCAGCAGCTCGTGGAAGCCTCCGTTCAAGCGCTGTTTAGAGGCGCTTCTGTTGCATGTATGCAGACGTTTGGAGTTTATCCACGGAATAGAAAAAAAAAAAGATAAAAAATCCCTCTTTGTTCGGGATGATGGCTTCCCCTTCAGTCTCAACATGTGTCCGGCCCGGCGAGGTTTAAATCTGCCCACCTGGCCACACGCTAATCCTCCCAGCCTTATTACAAAACTGTGCAATTAATTAAAGGCTCAATCGCCGGGATTAGTAACCTACATTCAAACCTGATACTCATATCGGTGTTTGGGAAAAAAAATAAACCCAAAAAGTACGTCTTCAAGGATTCGAGAAGAGGCAGAAAATGTTCCTGAATTACAAGAAAAAGTTTGAATTGTCGCCAGGAGACAACAACGGGACGGGCAGAGGTGGGTTTAGCGCGACAGCAGTGCGATTCTCGTTTACAGTGGCATTACGCAGATTAAGATTATCTGTGCTGTATGTTTACAGCATAATGAAACAGGCCTGATATAATGACCATCAAATCTGGATTAGGTCATTCACAGCAGAGGAGGGAATTTATTCCGGCGATTATTGAGCCGCACGACAATCCCCCTGACGTAGTGCCGCACGTGCACGCTCACATGCACGCGCACACCTTTTTGCGTGTTTCTGCAGAATCGCCCTCTTTTTTTTTTTTTTAATGTGTTTCCCACCTTCTTCTTCTTCCTGTTTAACTCCATTCAATTCTCTTTTTATTGTTGTGTTTCTATTGTGTGTGCAGCCGTTTGTGTGCATGTGTGTGTGTGTGTGTTGTGAGTGTGTGTGTGTGTGTGCAGGACCGTTACAAAAGCAGGTTATGGCAGCGCAGAAATGACACGGTGCAACAGATGATGGGCATTATCCCATCAACCTGCTGTTTCTGTACACACTCTGTCCCCTCTATGTTCTCTTTGAAAGGACAGCAGGAGTGTGTTGTGTTTGTGAGTCTGTGTGTGTGTGTGTGTGTGTGTGTGTGTGAGAAAGAGATGGATGACGGGAGGGAGTCCTTTCACACACACACACACACACACACACACCCAAACACACACACATTTCCATGCACACACACACTCTGCACCTGTCACAAACAGCCTGTCAGAGCAGAAGAAAAGAAAGTTCAGCCATGAGGAAGAGCCGAGGGAAGGGGTGTTTGTCGGAGCCGACGTGGGGATTTTTTTAAGGCCATAAGTGGCAATAACTTCATCGAGGATGTCGTTGTGTGACTAAATGTGATACCTTGAAGGCTGCGCTGGCCAACTTTAGGAAGTGTTGGCAGTAAAGTTCAATAAAAAAAGTGAGTTTGGTGAATGTTTAGGGTTGTTTAGTGAGCTGTGTGGATGCTGCACCCACAGATTCAACGATTCTAATATAGTTATTCCTCATCCAGCTTAAATAGAAACCCAAAAACGTAAAGAGCAACTGCAACATGATAAGTGGAAGTCAATTTGTTGAATAATATCCCACGTTTTTTGGCGTAACTTGTATGATCGAGCTGATTTAGAATTAGAATTAGAATAAAACTTTATTGCTACACCAGAAAAAACAACACAGCACCAACACAAAATCAGCAACAATATTCAACAACAACAGCAACAATAATAACAATAATAATAATAATAACAACACTGGATACAGTACCATATTGCACTCAGTCCAGTGATAGAGCATGATGCTCTATCTCACCCCAATGTCCTCACTCCTCACCCCTCACCCCCTACCTCTCCCCACTTGATTTGTCAACTGATTATTCAGTCAGATATCATTTGTGGTTATTTTGCTAGAAGACGAATAGAAATCATAAGATTCCTTTCGTATTCTCAGTTTATTAGATGATGAGCTGGTATTAAAGCAAAGTGGAAACTTGCAAGGCTGAAAAATGAATCTGCTGCAGTTCCTCAAACGTCCACTTGAGGCTGTAAAAGCAGCCCCATCGACGTCCATGTTATAAAGGCCAGCTTTGCAGCTGAAATAAACGAGTTTCCGGCCTGTAAAACACAGTACCCTAAAAACAGTTTTAGTGTCTTTAGCTAAATCCTCAGTTCAAGACAACTGTAGTAGCAGAGAAATTTAATATACCTCAGCTGTTTAAATTGTATTAAGGCTTAAAACTGTGCATACGTTGAAGCAGAATTCCTGCATTTGTTTGGTTTCTTTATAACCCCGAAATCTGCTGGTTTAATAGTTTATTTTAACTGGAAGTCGCCCAACAATATCTACATTTGACGCCATTTTCAGAACAGATTCTTGCTCGGGCAGGTCTTAGTTTTACCTACAAAATGAACTGTGGAGCCACTTTGATGCAAATGTTTGAAATGTGGCTAAAAAAAAAAATCGCAAATTAGCTTGTTTTGATCAAATCTACAGAAGATTTGTGAAAAGGTGGCGCTGCAGTGGGAGAAGAAACAGAGTAGAAGAAGCTGGGAACAAAACCAGTTTGCCAACCTCAAAAAATAAAAATAAAAAATGACAGATGAAGAAAGTCTTTTCAATCAGGCAAATTATACTAATTAGTAATTATTCTGTCTCGTCAGACGGTGTCGGCCATGTTGGATGTTGTCTGGAGAAAATGTTTCTCTGTCCAACAAAAAAAAACTTTTGAAAACCTGATCTGAAACAAGCTTCTTTTTTTTTTTGCAAAACTGTGCAAGTTTCTTTTTTAAGTTTCCATCACTTCGAGATGCAATGATTCCAGCTCAGGACCACATGAGGAGATTTGTTCGGATTCGAGCAGCGACGCAGCAATCGACCTGACAGACAACCAGGTTTGGCTGAAAGAACAATATCGAAGGAGCGTATCGGCAAACAGCGGCGGATCTGCATGCATGCGGCCCGTAAACCCGGTGTGTCGCGTACCTCACCAGTAGGTTAACTTCACTGGCTGCAAATTGCCGCCGCCCCCCCACCTCTGCCACCGGACAATAGGCTCAGCAGTGGCCTGGTGATTGCCTCTTTTCAAATGGAAATGCCGGTTGCCTCTCTTCTGCCCGGTTCCCCCTAAGCAGTGTACAAATTACAGTTTACAAGGCATGGAGGAATAAAAAAAAAAAAAAGAGAGTAGATAGACGGGGGGGGAAAGAGGCGGTAGGGAGCAAAGCAGAATATCTTTTCTCTTGCCTTTTTTTTTTTTTTTTTTAATTCGGCAAAGTGACATGTAAATTAGCCTTTAAGTGCTCCACTCGGGGACCGCGATCGTGCCCTAATTGTCACAGTCAATTGTGGCCAACAGTCTCTTCAATCCGGGCAGCTTTTGACAACAAGCACGCCGGGATCAAAAGACGAATCATCGACTCCCCTCCTGACGCTCCTCCAGCCGGCCCGCAAAGACAAACGGTCAGGAGCGAGAGGTGAGAGTGATCGCTTCGCTCGCCGAGGATGGAAAGATAGAAGCAACTGTAATTTGTTTCCTGCGCCAGCTTACATCAACATCCCCCCCCCATTCTCCTCCATCCCAAAACAAAAAAAAATCCTTTGAGATAACAAACGCGGCGGATGACAATGCAACGGGAGGATGTCTGAAATGAGCGGTGGAGGTGCACGCGGCGCATCCGGCAGACCGCGACTTTTTCCCTCCGAGTCCTACGGGGCCATAAACTTTGGCGGGGAGGATGAAACGGATGTGTTTGTCCGAGGCGACGCTGAAAAATAATGCAAACATTTGAAACCGCAAACGAGCAAACTGCAAAAAGTCTTATCGAAAAGAGGGCCACGGGTTCAAAGACGACTTCTCTGCAAAGTTCTGCCACAGTCGGTGGAAGGGAAGGAAAAAAAAAAAAACAACATTCATTTGCCGCCGTCTTGTTTATGGCTCGTGATCCTCTGGGCAGACACACAAACACAAACTAGTTCGATGGTGAGCTTGGACGCTCGTAGGCGAAGTCTTGGAAATGAGTTTCTGATTATTTCTAGGCCATAATAAGCTTATTTTTGAGTATCAGGAGTGCGTGTAAATAATTT